>NC_133332.1:7744777-7897277 GCF_042186555.1 Aquarana catesbeiana
GAGAAGTTAATCTTTGCTTTAGGGGTAAATATTGATAGTGCTCGCCATCTGTTGCACGCTTTTATATAAGGAGGAGGAAAAAAAAAACTGATTTAGATTGAGCCTGACACAAGTAGAATTTCCAAAGTAAAAGTTTTTTTTTGTTTATTTATTTCTTTAAGGACATTAAGACTTTCTAGAATGAGAGAAGTAAAATTAAAGTAGATGTAAACTCAATCAAGAAAATCTCATGTAAGCTTTAATATGTTAATATAATTTCAAAAGTATTTTTTTTTTACGTAGTTTTTGTTATTACATTTTTTTTTGTTATTCAATTTGAAAAAGAGTAACTTAAAAAATAAATTAAAAAAAATAAGTAAAAAAAGCCGTCATTGGTTAGAGAAAACTCATATGAATGTGACTAAAATAGGACACGTTTTCCTAAAAAAAAAAAAAAAAAAAAAAAAAACTGATTTAGATTGAGCCTGACACAAGTAGAATTTCCAAAGTAAAAGGTTTTTTTATTTTTTATTTTTGTTTATTTCATTAAGGACATTAAGACTTTCTAGAATGAAAGAAGTAAAGTTAAAGTAGAAACTCAAAATCAAACTCAATCAAGAAAATCTCCTGTAAGCTTTAACATGTAAATATATAATTACAAAAGTATTTTTTTTACATAGTTTTTGTTATTACATTTTTTTTTTGTTATACAATTTGAAAAAGAGTAACAAAAAAATAAATTAAAAAAAGTAAAAAAAGCCGTCATTGGTTAGAGAAAACTCATATGACTGTGACTAAAATAGGACACATTTTCCTAAAAAAAAATGGATTTAGATTGAGCCTGACACAAGTAGAATTTCCAAAGTAAAAGGTTTTTATTTTTCATTTTTTTTTTGTTTATTTCTTTAAGGACATTAAGACTTTCTATAAAGAGAGAAGTAAAATGAAAGTAGATATAAACTCAATCAAGAAAATCTCATGTAAGCTTTAATATGTTAACATAATTTCAAAAGTATTATTTTTTTACGTAGTTTTTGTTATTACATTTTTTTTTGTTATTCAATTTGAAAAAGAGTAACTTAAAAAATAAATAAAAAAAAAATAGGACACATTTTCCTAAAAAAAAACCAAAAAAAAAAAACCCCTTTAGATTGAGCCTGGCACAAGTAGAATTTCCAAAGTAAAAGGTTTTTATTTTCTTTTATTTTGTTTATTTCTTTAAGGACATTAAGACTTTCTAGAATGAGAGAAGTAAAATTAACGTAGATGTAAACTCAATCAAAAAAATCTCCTGTAAGCTTTAACATGTTAATGTAATTTCAAAAGTATTTTTTTAATGTAGTTTTTGTTATTAGATTTTTTTTTTGTTATTCAATTTCAAAAAGAGTAACATAAAAAACAAATAATAATAAAAAAATAAGTAAAAAAAGCTTTCATTGTTTAGAGAAAACTCATGTGAATGTGACTAAAATAGAACACGTTTTCCTAAAAAAAAAAAAAAAAAACTGATTTAGATTGAGCCTGACACAAGTAGAATTTCCAAAGTAAAGGACATTAAAACTTTCTAGAATGAGAGAAGTAAAATTAAAGTAGATGTAAACTCAATCAAGAAAATCTCATGTAAGCTTTAATATGTTAACATAATTTCAAAAGTATTATTTTTTACGTAGTTTTTGTTATTACATGTTTTTTTGTTATTCAATTTGAAAAAGAGTAAAATAAAAATAAATAAATAAGTAAACAAAGCTGTCACTGGTTAGAGAAAACTCATATGAATGTGACTAAAATAGGACACATTTTCCTAAAAAAAAAAAAAAAAAAACTGATTTAGATTGAGCCTGACACAAGTAGAATTTACAAAGTAAAGGACATTAAAACTTTCTAGAATGAGAGAAGTAAAATTAAAGTAGATATAAACTCAATCAAGAAAATCTCCTGTAACCTTTAATATGTTAATATAATTTCAAAAGTATTTTTTTTTACGTAGTTTTTGTTATTACATTTTTTTTTCTGTTATTCAATTTGAAAAAGAGTAACATAAAAAATAAATTAAAAAAATTAAGTAAAAAGAGCTGTCATTGGTTAGAGAAAACTCATATGAATGTGTCTAAAATAGGACACATTTTCCTAAAAAAAAAAAAAAATTATTTAGATTGAGCCTGACACAAGTAGAATTTACAAAGTAAAAGGTTTTCATTTTTTTTTAATTTTTTAATTTTTTGTTTATTTCTTTAAGGACATTAAGACATTCTAGAATGAGAGAAGTAAAATTAAAGTAGATGTAAACTCAGTCAAGAAAATCTCCTGTAAGCTTTAACATGTTAATATAATTTCAAACGTATTTTATTAATGTAGTTTTTGTTATTACATTTTTTTGTTATTCAATTTGAAAAAGAGTAACATAAAAAAAAAAAAAATAAGTAAAAAAAGCTGTCATTGGTTAGAGAAAACTCATATGAATGTGATTAAAATAGGACACATTTTCCTAAAAAAAAAAAAATGATTTAGATTGAGCCTGACACAAGTAGAATTTACAAAGTAAAAGGTTTTTATTTTGGTTTATTTCTTTAAGGACATTAAGACTTTCTAGAATGAGAGAAGTAAAATTAAAGTAGATGTAAACTCAATCAAGAAAATCTCCTGTAAGCTTTAACATGTTAATATAATTTCAAAAGTATATTTTTTTTTACGTAGTTTTTGTTATTACATTTTTTTTGTTATTCAATTTGAAAAAGAGTAACAGAAAAAATAAATTAAAAAAAATAAGTTAAAAAAACTGTCATTGGTTAGAGAAAACTCATTGGAATGTGACTAAAATAGGACACATTTTCCTAAATAAATTTTCAGAGGTGTAACATGAAAAAAAAGCTCTTATTGGGTAGAAACAACTCATATAAATGTTATTAAAATAGGACATAGACTGCAGTGCTTGTAATCAACGTGTTTCATTTTTTGAATATGGCTTCTTCAGGATTAGCACTGTAGCAATAATTCATCCAGAATATCTGAAATCACAATAATAGTAATAATAACAATAAGCACAATAATACAATTAAACAGAAAAAAATCTAATTAAATGGGATATACCTTGTATATCAATTATATTTCTAAGGTGACTCTGGCCCATATTCATGGAAATGATTATCATTCTTAAGATGGACATTTTGTTTTAAATTACATTTTCAAAAGAGTAACATGAAAAAAAGCCGTGATTGGGTAGAGCCAACTCATATGAATGTTATTAAAATAGGGCATAGACTGCAGTGCTTGTAATCGACGCATTTCATAATTGAATATGGCTTCTTCAGGATTAGCACTGTAGCAATAACTTATCCAGTATATCTGAAATTTAAATAATAATTATCACAATAATACAATTAAACCAACAGAAAAAAAAAATCTAATTACATGGGATACACCTTGTATATCAATTATACTTCTAAGGTGACTCTGGCCCATATTCGGGGAAATGATCACCATCCTTAAGATAAACATTTTGTTTTAAATTACATTTTCAAAAGAGTAACATGAAAAAAGCTGTTATTGGGTAGAGACAACTCATATGAATGTGACTAAAATAGGACACATTTTCCTAAATAAAATTTTCAAAAGTGTAACATGAAAAACAAAAAGCTGGATTAGCACCGTGGCAATAACTTCTCCAGTATATCTGAAATCACAATAATAATTCTCACAATAATACAATTAAACAAACAAAATAAATCTAATTAACCACTTCAGCCCCGGAAGATTTTACCCCCTTCCTGACCAGAGCACTTTTTACAATTCGGCACTGCGTCGCTTTAACTGCTAATTGCGCGGTCATGCAATGCTGTACCCAAACGAAATTTGCGTCCTTTTCTTCCCACAAATAGAGCTTTCTTTTGATGGTAATTGATCACCTCTGCCGTTTTTATTTTTTGCGCTATACACGGAAAAAATACCGAAAATTTTGAAAAAAAATGATATTTTCTACTTTTTGTTCTACAAAAAATCCAATAAACTCAATTTTAGTCATACATTTAGGCCAAAATGTATTCGGCCACATGTCTTTGGTAAAAAAAATGTCAATAAGTGTATATTTATTGGTTTGCGCAAAAGTTATAGCGCCTACAAACTAGGGTACATTTTCTGGAATTTACACAGCCTTTAATTTATGACTGCCTATGTCGTTTCTTGAGGTGCTAAAATGGCAGGGCAGTACAAAACCCCCACAAATGACCCCATTTTGGAAAGTAGACACCCCAAGGAAATTGCTGAGAGGCATGTTGAGCCCATTGAATATTCATTTTTTTTGTCCCAAGTGATTGAATAATGACAAAAAAATAAAAAATAAATAAAAAAAAAAAAATTAGGGGGAAGGAATCTAGTACATTTCATAGCACATTATTTAAAAACATACTTTAATAATTACTTAAATTTCCACCTGAAAAAAATAAATAGAGGTCAGCAGCTACAAAATAAGGACACTTACCTGTCCAGGGCGCCCGCGTTGTCCTCACCCAAAGCCGACCCGTCCCTCGGCTCCAGGTGGAGGTGCCGGCATCTTCAGTAAGGGAATCAGGGAGTGAACCCTTGCGGCTACACAGCCTGGTTCCCTACTGCCCGAGTCATGCTGCGCATTCTGAGTGGTCCCTGCTGTCTTCTGAGACCTGTGTGTCTCCCAGAAGACAGCGGGGGGGGGGGCGGAGGAGGGGCCAGACATGGTGTAGATCACCGCGGATACTGCAGTGATCTTTTGCCGGAAGCGGGAGCAAATACCTGGATTAGAAAGGTATCTTCTCCCCCTCCCCCCCTGAAAGGTGCCAAATGTGACACCGGAGGGGGGGGGAGGGGGGAACCAGATCAGTGGAAGTTCTATTTCTGGGTGGAACTCCACTTTAAGACATTTTATATTGCTAAAAATGATTTTCAACTTCTATTCCAGTTTTGTAAACATATGTGTAGTGCTTGTAAGCAACACGTTTCATAATTGAATATGGCTTCTTCAGGATTAACTCTGTAGCAATAACTCATTCAGTATATCTGAAATCATAATATAAATTAAAATAATAATGATAATAATAGTAAAAATTACAATGGATACACTATATATATATATAACTAAAGTAAATCTACTCACATCAAATGTGTATCATAAAACAACATATACAACAAAGTGCCGATATAGTGCCAACAATTGCA
Source organism: Aquarana catesbeiana (assembly GCF_042186555.1). Taxonomy (NCBI): domain Eukaryota; kingdom Metazoa; phylum Chordata; class Amphibia; order Anura; family Ranidae; genus Aquarana; species Aquarana catesbeiana. The sequence goes on from NC_133332.1 coordinate 7,749,941, forward strand.
TACAATCAAGTTCAATAAAGTGCAATAATAAGGTGCAATCAATAAAGTTCATCTATTGTGAGATATGGGGCTGGTGACACCTTGATGCAATCTTGGTGACTTCCTGTGCTCCCCTCCTAGGACCCCACTCACCAGATAGAGATGATAAATATGCCTGTAGATATTAGGATGGTGTCTCCTGTCCAGCAGATATATAGATAGTTGTGCCTCAGAGAATTGGATATCCTCTCCTTCACCGTTTATTGTAGGTCCTACATACTTTACTCGGTCAGAGGTGATCGAAGTGGTGACGTTTTGGACAAGTGAAGAGAGAAGGGACATATAGTGTAATACTGCAAAGTTTATTAAAAAGGTTTAAAATCATTACACTTACATCAGAAATCTTTAAAAGTGCAGAAATTGCCGCCTTGGCATTCAAACAGCCTTCACAGATTATCCTTAGCTTGACTTGTTTCGCCCCTCCCACTGGGCGTCTTCAGAAACTTGGGGAGTCTGTGATTGGCTGTCTTATATAGTTTAGGTGCCGCCTACTACACCCAATGACTCCCACTACTCTCATTGATGGCGCAGTATAAAATTAGCCTCACTTCTGGTTTGCGCCGGAACCGGAAGTGACGTATCCGCTTAGACCGGAAGTGGTCAGTGGTACAGGAAGTGATGTGTTCTTTGTATACAAAAGGTAAATACCAACTTCCTATTTCCTGAATTGACAGGGAGTAACCAGAGGCCATCTAGTGTTTAAAATTCGGTATTACATTAAAACAAAACATGGTGTATTACATTATATAAACCATTATGACAATAGTAATATATTCCATATGAAAAAATATAAATAAATACATAATTGGGAATACTATAATGGTAAAGATCCTGGGCTAACAAACGTTAATATCAAATTAAATAAATGGAATAAGGAAAAAAGAAGAAAGAAAAAAGAAAGAAAAAATAAATAAATAAGATTAAAAATAATAATAAAATTAAAAAAATAATAAATGAATAAATAAAAAAAATAAAAATAAAATAAAAATAAAAAATAAAAAATAATAAAAAGAAAAATAAATAAATAAATAAAAATGAAAATAAAAATAAGCAGTCAAAAATTACTAATAAAACAATTAATGTCCAGGTCCACATTTAACCCTTTCGGCGTTAAGGACTGTAATTTGTAAATCCATTGTGTCTCGTTTTGGGAGATGGCTTGTTTAAGATTGGTGCCCCTCCAATGTTTCTCTACCCTATCAATACCACAAAAAATAAGTTTTGATGATCTCTGTTGTGGACTCTCCTAAAATGATAAGATAAACTATGTTTACAGAAACCTTTTTTAATGTTATTGATATGTTCCCTCAGTCTAACTTTAAGCTCTCTTGTGGTTCTTCCCACGTATTGGAGACCACATTCACATTCCAAAAGGTATGTGACATGTGTGGTACCACAGGTTATAAATTTGGGGATTTCAAATGTCTGTCCTGTTGCCCTAGATTTAAAATGTGTAGTCTTTTTTTTACCACCTTACATGTTACATGTTCTGCAGATTAGACATCTGCCACATTTAAAAAAACCTGTTTGGTCGAGGAAAGATACTTCTTGGGGGGTCAGGGATACTTTTAACAATTTCTTCAATACAGGAGGACATTTATAGACGAACTTCGGACATGTGGGTGAAGTTTTCAATAAAACTGGGTCTCTCAGTAAGATAGGCCAGTGTTTTTTGATGATCTTTTCTATTTGTTTATACTGTCGATTGAATTCTGTACAAAAGGTTAGGTCATAGCTTTCTCTTTCTCTGGGTTTAGGGACAAGTAATTGTTCTCTATCCATTGTTCCTACTTCTTGTTGTATTTGTAAAAGTTGTTGTCGTTTATATCCTTTTTGCTCAAATCTGTCCACCAGCATATTGGACTGGGTTATGTAATCCTCCTGCAAGTTGCAGTTTCTTTTGATCCTAACCATCTGTCCTTTAGGTACCCTCGAGATCCATCTCGGGTGATGGCCACTGGTTGTAGGAATATAACTATTCTTGTCAGTTTTTAAAAAAAAATGTTTGTGTGTATAAACTGTTATTGAAATTAAAGATTTCTAGGTCCAAATAATTAACTTTTTCTTTACTGTAATTTCATGAAAAAGATATATTGTACTTGTTAATGTTAATCTGTTCCAAAAACTTTTTCAAGGAATCCTCGCTGCCCTCCCACACTAAAAAAATGTCATCTATATATCTTCTGTATGTTTTCAATCCTAGTATATGTCTCCCAAATATTTCCTCTGACTCCCATTTACTCATAAAAATATTTTCCACCGTGGGAGCATATTTGGCTCCCATGGCTACTCCCCTTATCTGTTTGTAGTACTGTTTATCATGCCAAAAATAATTATTTTCCATTGTTAGTTGTAACATATCTAGCATAAAGTCTATTTGGGTCCTATGTAGTGTTGTTTTAGTTTATAACGCCCATTTGATCGCAGAAGTGGCGCCTTTCTGTTTTATGTTTGTGTATAGAGAATCAACATCTATGCTTACCAGGAACGTTCGTTCGTTAGTCGGAATGTCCCTGATAAGGTTGATGAGGTCTCAACTATCTTTCGTATATGATGGAAATTTCTGGGCAATAGGCTGTAGAAAGTGGTCTAAATATTCCCCAACTGTAGAAAATAGGGAATCTACCCCATTGATAATGGGGTGTCCTGGGGGTTTCTGGATGTTCTTATGTATTTTGGGAACTTGATATATAATGGGGGTTTTGGGTGCTGCTGGTACTAAATATTGAGCCTCTTTTTTATCCAATATGCCTTTCTCTTGGGCTTTCTTGATTTTTTTAATTAGAGTGGCTTTAAGCTTATTTACAGGGTCCCATTTGATTTTTTGGTAAGTGTCTTTATCTTCTATGAGACGATTGAGTTCATTTTTATAATCTGCTTTGTCCAATACAACTTTTCCCCCTCCCTTATCTGCTGGTCTTATTGTGATGTCTTTCTTTTTCTCCAATTACTTGAGGCCCTGTTGGATTTTTTTTTGGCCTCTAATAGGGTGGATGTGGATATCCTCTATATCCTGTTCAACCATCATCTTAAAAACATCCAGACATTGGTTGTTACTGTGCCTAGGGTTAAATGTGGACTTATTCCTCAACCCACTATGTGCAAACTGGGAATCTGTATCAATAACATTTTGAGTCTTCATAATAAAATGTTTTTTAATGTTAACTCTCCTAATAAACTTGTGTAAATCTATAAAGGTTCTAAATTTATTGATATTCTTGTGCGGAGCATATTTCAAACCCAATCCCAAAACTTTGAGTTCTTCCTCATTAAATTGTTTACTACTGAGATTAAAGATACCCCCATCTAAGGTTCTCTTTTTCTTTTTCTTGCCTCCTCTACAACCTCTGTTCTTCCTTCTCCATTTTGTACGGGAGGTGGGTATGTCTCCCCTGTATTTTGTTGTGGGGGGTAACCTCTGTATCCCCCCTCAGTCTCCAATAGTTCCCACCCCTGGGTGGACCCCAGTATCCTCCTCTCCCCCTCTGTCATCTCCAAGGAGGTCTGCCATGTCCCCTGTCCCGAAAATCCCCTCCATAATAAGGTGGATACCCGTTGTGTCCAAATGGTCTTAGGTATTGGGGATCTCCCCTAAAGGGTGGGGGGTTGCAATGGGGTTTGAGGTCTAATGGGTTCATATCTATTGTTTGTGGGAATGTTATACCGAGGTGTATCATTCCCATCTTGTAATCTATTGTGTTGTGGTGGGGTATCTCTTAATGTGTAGTTATTACTTCCTCTGTTATCCCTTCCTCCCTTTGTTGTAATATTGGGTGTTAGGGTTTGAGTGTAAGATACACTTTCTCTTTCTGGAGAAGATTCCCTAGATTGTGGGTTATCCTCTATTTTTTCTTGCCATCTGTACACTGAACCTTGTTTGTAGTCATTGGAGTCTCGATGAAATTTTTTTGGTTTTTTTTTTCTTTGTGTGTCTCTGTCTAATTTGGTAATATATTCTTGTATTTTTATCATTTTGTCTTTGTATTCTGATGTATTCAGAATTGGGTTTAATTGTTCCCTAAGGTTTGAAATTTTGCTGTCCAATGGATTTGAGCAAAAAGGATATAAACGACAACAACGTTTACAAATACAACAAGAAGTAGGAACAATGGATAGAGAACAATTACTTGTCCCTAAACCCAGAGAAAGAGAAAGCTATGACCTAACCTTTTGTATAGAATTCAATCGACAGTATAAACAAATAGAAAAGATCATCAAAAAACACTGGCCTATCTTACTGAGAGACCCAGTTTTATTGAAAACTTTACCCACATGTCCGAAGTTCGTCTATAAACATCCTCCTGTATTGAAGGACAAAATTGTTAAAAGTATACCTGACCCCCCCAAGAAGTTGGTAACTTTCCTTGACCAAACAGGTTTTTTTAAATGTGGCAGATGTCTAATCTGCAGAACATGTAGGGGTGGTAAGAAAAAGACTGCACATTTTAAATCTAGGGCAACAAGACAGACATTTGAAATCCCCAAATTTATAACCCGGGGTACCACACATGTCACATACCTTTTGGAATGTGAATGTGGTCTCCAACACGTGGGAAGAACCACAAGAGAGCTTAAAGTTAGACTGAGGGAACATATCAATAAGGTTTCCGTAAACATAGTTTATCTTATCATTTTAGGAGAGTCCACAACAGAGATCCATCAAAACTTATTTTTTGTGGTATTGATAGGGTAGAGAAACATTGGAGGGGCACCAATCTTAAACAAGCCATCTCCCAAAACGAGACACAATGGATTTACAAATTACAGTCCTTAAGGCCGAAAGGGTTAAATGTGCACCTGGACATTATTGTTTTATTAGTAATTTTTGACTGCTTATTTTTATTTTCATTTTTATTTATTTTTTTATTTTTATTATTTTTTATTTTTATTTTTATTATTTTATTTATTCATTTATTATTTTTTTTTTATTTTATTATTATTTTTAATCTTATTTATTTATTTTTTCTTTATTTTTTCTTTCTTCTTTTTTCCTTTTTTCTTCTTTTTTCCTTATTCCATTTATTTAATTTGTTATTAACGTTTGTTAGCCCAGGATCTTTACCATTATAGTATTCCCAATTATGTATTTATTTATATTTTTTCATATGGAATATATTACTATTGTCATAATGGTTTATATAATGTAATACACCATGATTTGTTTTAATGTAATATTGAATTTTAAACACTAGATGGCCTCTGGTTACTCCCTGTCAATTCAGGAAATAGGAAGTTGGTATTTACCTTTTGTATACAAAGAACAAATCACTTCCTGTGCCACTGACCACTTCCGGTCTAGACGGATACGTCACTTCCGGTTCCGGCGGAAACCGGAAGTGAGGCTAATTTTATATTGCGCCATCAATGAGAGTAGTGGGAGTCATTGGGTGTAGTAGGCGGCACCTAAACTATATAAGACAGCCAATCACAGACTCCCCAAGCTTCTGATGATGCCCAGTGGGAGGGGCGAAACATGTCAAGCTAAGGATAATCTGTGAAGGTTGTTTGAATGCCAAGGCGGCAATTTCTGCACTTTTAAAGATTTCTGATGTAAGTGTAATGATTTTAAACCTTTTTAATAAACTTTGCAGTATAACACTATATGTCCCTTCTCTCTTCACTTGTCCAAAACGTCACTACTTCGATCACCTCTGACCGAGTAAAGTATGTAGGACCTACAATAAACGGTGAAGGAGAGGATATCCAATTCTCCGAGGCACAACTATCTACATATCTGCTGGACAGGAGACACCATCCTAATATCTACAGGCGTATTATCTCTATCTGGTGAGTGGGGTCCTAGGAGGGGAGCACAGGAAGTCACCAAGATTGCATCAAGGTGTCACCAGCCCCATACCTCTCAATAGATGAACTTTATTGATTGCACTTTATTAAAATTGATTGTATGCAATTGTTGGCACTATATCGGCATTTTGTTGTATATGTTGTTTTATGATACACATTTGATGTGAGTAGATGTACATTTATGATTTAGAGAGGCAGCGCTGAGTATAAATTTCTTTTTGTCATTATTTGGGGTATTCACCTTACACTATAGAGGCAGCCCTAATGCATATGTACATGCGTGTGTATGTGTAAACGTATATACATTTTGCATTTATTTAGAATTATTATAGTTTTTTTCCACGGCACGAGTTTTTTTCTTATTATTCACTAAAGTAAATCTGCCCCATATTCAGGAAAATTCTTGCTATCCTTAAGATAGACACATTTTTTTAAATTAAAATTTGAAAAGAGTAACATGAAAAAAAAAAGCTGTTAAAAATAGGACATAGACTGCAATGCTTGTAATCAACGTGTTTCATAATTAAATATGACTTCTTCAGGATTAGCACCATAGCAATAAGGTATCAAGTATATCTGAAGTCACAATAATAATAATAATCACAATAATAGAATTAAACAAACAGAATAAATCAGATTACAATGGATATACCATTTATATCAATTACATGTCTAATGAGAATCTGGCCCATATTCAGGGAAATTATTACGATCCGTAAGATAGACAAGTTAAAAAATATATATTTTCATAAGAGTGACGTGAAAAAAAGCTCTTATCGGGTGGAGAAAGTGATTTATATAGGACATAAAAAACTGCTCATCCTAAAAAGAGGTGAAAGAAGACAGGGACTTTACTTGTACCCCAGGGAAGGAATCTAGGACATTTCACAGCACATTAATTAAAAACATATTTTATTGATTAATTAAAAGACATTTTTCTATTGCTAAAAAAAATTTCAACATCTATTCCAGTTTTGTAAACATATGTGCAGTGCTTGTGATCAATGCATTTCTAGAATGAGAGAAAGTAAAATTAAAGTAGATGTAAACTCAATCGCAAAAATCTCCTGTATTTATTATATTTATAATATTATATATTAAATTAAATATTATATATTTAAAAAAAATATTAATTTTTTATGTATTTTTTGTTATTAAAATTTAAAAAGAGTAACTTGAAAAAAAAATCTGTTATTGGATAGAGAAAACTCATATTAATGTGATTAAAATAGGACATAGACTGCAGTGCTTGTAATCGACGTGTTTCATAATTGAATATGGCTTCCTCAGGATTAGCACTGTAGCAATAATTTATCCAGTATATCTGAAATCACAATAATAATAATAATAATAATAATAATAACAATAATTATTATTACAATGATAAAGTTAAACAAACAGAATAAATCAAATTACAATGGATACACCTTGTACTGTATATCAACTATATTTCTAAAGTAAATCTAGACCTTATTCAGGAAAATTATTACCATCCTTAAGCATCCAGCACATTATTTAAAACCATATTTTATTGATGACATAAAATACATTTATATATATATATATATATATATATATATATATATATATATATATATATAAAGTTATTCTCAACATCTATTCCATTTTTGTAAACAGTGCTTGTAATTGACGCATTTCATAATTTAATATGGTTTCTTCAGAATTAGCACTGAAGCAATGACTTAATCAATATATCTGAAGTCACAATAATAATACTAATAATAATAATAGTAATAATAATAAACAAATGGAATAAATCAAATTACAATGGATACACATTGTATATCAATTATATTACTAAAGTGAATCTGGCCCATATTCAGGAAAAATATTACCATTCTTAATATAGATATAGTAGGTAAAATGTTACATAGTTACATAGTTACATAGTAGGTGAGGTTGAAAAAAGACACAAGTCCATCAAGTCCAACCTATGTGTGTGATTATGTGTCAGTATTACATTACATATCCCTGTATATTGCGGTCATTCAGGTGATTATCTAATAGTTTCTTGAAGCTATCAATGCTCCCCGCTGAGACCACCGCCTGTGGAAGGGAATTCCACATCCTTGCCGCTCTTACAGTAAAGAACCCTCTACGTAGTTTAAGGTTAAACCTCTTTTCTTCTAATTGTAATGAGTGGCCACGAGTCTTATTAAACTCTCTTCTGCGAAAAAGTTTTCTCCCTATTGTGGGGTCACCAGTACGGTATTTGTATATTGAAATCATATCCCCTCTCAAGCGTCTCTTCTCCAGAGAGAATAAGTTCAGAGCTCGCAACCTTTCCTCATAACTAAGATCCTCCAGACCCTTTATTAGCTTTGTTGCCCTTCTTTGTACTCGCTCCATTTCCAGTACGTCCTTCCTGAGGACTGGTGCCCAGAACTGGACAGCATACTCCAGGTGCGGCCGGACCAGAGTCTTGTAAAGCGGGAGAATTATCGTTTTATCTCTGGAGTTGATCCCCCTTTTAATGCCAATATTCTGTTTGCTTTATTAGCAGCAGCTTGGCATTGCATGCTATTGCTGAGCCTATCATCCACCAGGACCCCCAGGTCCTTTTCCATCCTAGATTCCCCCAGAGGTTCTCCCCCCAGTGTATAGATTGCATTCATATTTTTGCCACCCAAATACATTATTTTACATTTTTCTACATTGAACCTCATTTGCCATGTAGTCGCCCCTCCCCCATTAATTTGTTCAGGTCTTTTTGCAAGATTTCCACATCCTGCGGAGAAGTTATTGCCCTGCTTAGGTTAGTATCGTCTGCAAATACAGAGATTGAACTGTTTATCCCATTCTCCAGGTTGTTTATGAACAAATTAAATAGGACTGGTCCCAGCACAGAACCCTGGGGAACCCCACTACCCACCCCTGACCATTCTGAGTACTCCCTATTTATCACCACCCTCTGAACATGCCCTTGTAGCCAGTTTTCAATCCATGTACTCACCCTATGGTCCATGCCAATGCACCTTATTTTGTACAGTAAACGTTTATGGGGAACTGTGTCAAATGCTTTTGCAAAATCCAGATACACCACGTCTACGGGCCTTCCTTTATCTAGATGGCAACTCACCTCCTCATAGAAGGTTAATAGATTGGTTTGGCAAGAACTATTCTTCATGAATCCATGCTGATTACTGCTAATGATATCATTCTTATTACTAAAATCTTGTATATAGTCCCTTATCATCCCCTCCAAGAGTTTACATACTATTGATGTTAGGCTAACTGGTCTGTAATTCCCAGGGATGTATTTTGGGCCCTTTTTAAATATTGGTGCTACATTGGCTTTTCTCCAATCAGCTGGTACCATTCCAGTCAATAGACTGTCTGTAAAAATTAGGAACAACGGTCTGGCAATCACCTGACTGAGTTCCCTAAGTACCCTCGGATGCAAGCCATCTGGTCCCGGTGATTTATTAATGTTAAGTTTCTCAAGTCTAATTTTAATTCCTCTGTTAACCATGTAGGTGCTTCCTGTGTTGTGTCATGAGGATAAACACTGCAGTTTTGGTTACTGAAGCCCCCCGATTCACTCGTGAAGACTGAGGAGAAGAATAAATTCAATACCTTTGCCATCTCCCCATCCTTTGTAACCAGATGTCCTTCCTCATTCTTTATGGGGCCAATATGGTCTGTCCTCCCTTTTTTACTGTTTACATACTTAAAGAATTTCTTGGGATTTTTTTTGCTCTCCTCCGCTATGTGTCTTTCATGTTCTATCTTAGCCATCCTAATTGCACCCTTACATTTCTTATTGCATTCTTTATAAAGTCTGAATGCTGAGGATGATCCCTCAACCGTGTATTTTTTGAAGGCCTTCTCCTTTGCTTTTATATGCATTTTTACATTGGAGTTAAGCCATCCAGGATGTTTGTTCGGTCTTTTAAATTTATTACCCAATGGGATACATTGGCTAATGCCCTTATTTAATATGCTCTTAAAGCAAACCCATCTCTCCTCCATATTCTTTGTTCCTAATATTTTATCCCAATTTATGCCTTTTAGCAAGATTTGTAGTTTAGGGAAGTTGGCTCTTTTGAAATTCAGTGTCTTTGTGTTCCCTTCATGTTTCCTATTGGTGTGATTTATACTGAAACTAATTGACCTGTGATCGCTGTTACCTAAATTGCCCCGTATTTCCACATCTGTTATCAGGTCTGTATTGTTGGTAATCAGTAGATCTAGTAATGTTTTATTTCTAGTTTGTGCGTCTACCATCTGACCCATAAAATTGTCCTTCAAGACACTAAGGAACTGGCGAGCCTTAAATGAGGTTCCCTCCGCCCAGTCTATGTCTGGATAATTAAAATCCCCCATAATGATAACACTTCCCATCCTTGCTGCTAATTCAATTTGTGATAGGAGATCCGTCCCCACTTCCTCCCTCAGGTTAGGGGGCCTATAGCATACTCCCAGTATTATTTTCCCCTTAGCTTCATCCCTTTGGAGCTCTACCCATAAAGATTCCACCTCCTCCCTAGCCCCCTCAGTGATGTCATCTCTCACATTCACTTGTACATTATTCTTGATATATAGGCATACCCCTCCCCCTTTTTTACCCTCTCTATCCTTGCGGTATAGGGTATACCCTTGAATGTTTGCCAGCCAATCATGAGAGCTGTTTAACCAGGTCTCTGAAATTCCCACAAAATCCAAATCCTCCTCGTACAACAGTATCTCTAGTTCACCCATCTTGTCCGCCAGGCTCCTGGCATTGGTGAACATGCCACATAGTTTAGACCGGTCGCATATTGTCACAATGCCAATGTTCACAATTTAATAATTGAACAAAACCAAAGAGAAAGAGATACAGAAAACATTAATAAATAAATAAATAAATAAATAAATAATTTTCTCAAAATAGAACAAAGAATGTATAAGAAGTGGGAAAATCGACAAATGGGGGGAACAAACAACATCCTAGCAGGGGTTGGAGGGGTAAAGAAGGAATTTATTTATAAATAATTCCTTATAAATAATTAATAATCAAAATGAACTATTATTTTGAGAACTTTAAAAGTAATTTTACAAATTTTGGAAAGTTGAAAAAAAATTAAATAAACGTTTATATATATATATATATATATATATATATATATATACACACACATATATAGCTATATATATATATATATATATATATATATACACAAATATATAGCTATAAAGCTAGAAAATTACATTAAAAGTATTTTTTTATATTTTTTTTTTATATTTTTTTTTTATATTTTTAAACCTAGAAAATTGAATCAGTACAGAAGACAAGGATCCTGTTGGATCTTTTTTTTTTTTTGGTTTATAGCGCAAAAAATAGAAAACGCAGAGGTGATCAAATACCACCATAAGAAAGCTCTATTTGTGGGAAAAAAAGGATATACATTTTGTTTGTGTACAACGTTGCATGACCACGCATTTGTCAGTTAAAGTAACTCAGTGCCGTATTACAAAAAAATGGCCTGGTCATGAAGGGGGGTAAACCTTCCCCAAATGAGAGCAAGTGGTTAAGAAGCTTATAGTTATAGGGTGACAACACTCTGTCCCTGTCTCACAATTGCATTCCTGCATTGCCATCATTTCAATTCCAGTTTTGTAAACATATGTTTCATGACTGAATATGGAAGAAGGAAGGAGAGAAGGAAGAAGAGAAGAGGATGAAGAAGAAGATGAAGAGAAGAGCGGGAGCCTCCCCCATGCCATGGGTGCAGAGCGGCCCGAGGAGAAGAAGATAGAAGACGCCGCGGAGGAGATGCTGGACGAGAACGCCGGAGGAAGAACCAGAAGAGCCAGAAGAACCAGAAGAAGAAGTAGAAGATGAAGGAAGATAGAAGAAAGAAGAAGCATTTAAATAAAGGAATTGTCAAAAACTGTCTCTTGTCATTTTTAACATTTTTGACAGTTTTTTAGTGAAATGGTAGGGGTAAGTACCCCCTTACCATTTCACACAGGGGGGGCCGGGATCTGGGGGTCCCCTTGTTAAAGGGGGCTTCCAGATTCCGATAAGCCCCCCGCCCGCAGACCCCCACAACCACCGGCCAGGGTTGTGGGGATGAGGCCCTTGTCCTCATCAACATGGGGATAAGGTGTTTTGGGGGGCTACCCCAAAGCACCCGCCCAATGTTGAGGGCATGTGGCCTGGTACGGTTCAGGAGGGGGGGGGCCGCACTCTCGTCCCCCCTCTTTTCCTGTGGCCTGCCAAGTTGCGTGCTCGGATAAGGGTCTGGTATGGATTTTTGGGGGGACCCCACGCCATTTTTTTTTAAATTTTGGCCGGGGTTCCCCTTAATATCCATACCAGACCTGAAGGGCCTGGTATGGAATTTAGGGGGACTCCCACGTAATTTTTTTTTTTATTTTGGTTCGGGGTTTCCCTGTGTTGAATTCCCATGCCGTTTTTATCAATGAACTTCTATGTGTATTGTCGGCAATGCAATAGCCGCGGGTAGTTTTAAATGGCATTTTTCCTTCGAAATGTCATTTTGCTGTCAGACTGTTCTAAACACGGGAAACATGCGCCCCTTTACAGGCATACTATAGACACCCCCCAGGTACGAAATTTAAAGGGATATTACACTTTTATTGTTTGACTTTAAGCATTATTAAAATCACTGCTCCTGAAAAAACGGCCATTTTTAAAACTTTTTTTTGCATTGATCCATGTCCCCTGGGGCAGGACCCTGGTCCCCAAACACTTTTTATGACAATAACTTGCATATAAGCCTTTAAAATTAGCACTTTTGATTTCTCCCATAGACTTTTAAAGGGTGTTCTGCGGCATTCGAATTTGCAGTGAAAACCCCAAATTGCTCGTTGTTCGGCGAACTTGCGAACAGCCAATGTTCGAGTCGAACATGAGTTCGACTCGAACTCGAAGCTCATCCCTATGAAGGGCATGTAAACAAAATAATGCGAAATACCGTATTTATCGGCGTATAACACGCGCCGGCGTATAACAGGAGGGAATTTTAAGGAAAAAAACTTTTAGGAGGAAAGTTTAAGGAAAAAAACTTAAATTTAAATGCCCATCAATGCAGCCTCATCAGTGTCCATCTGCAGCCTTGTCAGTGTCCATCTGTAGTGTTGTCCCTGATTGCAGCCTTGTCCCCCATTGCAGCATTGTCCCCCATTGCAGCCTTGTCCCCCATTGCAGCATTGTCCCCATTGCAGCATTGTCCCCCATTGCAGCCTTGTCCCCCATTGCAGCCTTGTCCCCATTGCAGCATTGTCCCCCATTGCAGCCTTGTCCCCCATTGCAGCCTTGTCCCCATTGCAGCCTTGTCCCCATTGCAGCCTTGTACCCCATTGCAGCCATGTCCCCCATTGCAGCCTTGTCCCCTTTGCAGCCTTGTTAGTGTCCATCTGTAGTCTGTGCATCTTTGAAAATGGCGCCGCCGTTCTCGGCCGCTTTCGGCCATTCTCGGTGGCTCTCGGCCGCTCTCGGACGCACTCGGCTTTCGGCGGCTCCCGCGGGACTGCGAGAGGCGCCGAGAATGGGCGAAAGTGGCTGAATGCCGTCGAGAATGGCCGAGAGCCGCTGAGGATTACCGAAAGCAGCCGAGAGCCGCTGAGAATGGCCGAAGGCGGGCGAGAGCCACCGACAATGGCCGAAGGCGGCCGAGAACGGCGGCGCCATTTTCAAAGCTGCCGAGAAAAGCTAAAAGTCACTGAGAGCGGCCGAAAAGCTTACAATCGGCGGGGGATCGGCGTATAACACGCACCCACGATTTTCCCCTGATTTTCAGGGGAAAAAAGTGCGTGTTATACGCCGATAAATACGGTATCTTTATTACAAAATAGTTTAAAATATTATACAAATAAAATCAATTGATCAATATGCTCGATCATATGTAGATTATAGATCTCTGTTATTACATTATGTCAAGAGGTCGACGCGTTTCACATCTTTGCTTCTTCAGGACCTTACATTTTGATGGGAGTGCAGCAGCGTTCATTTTAACATACCAACCAATTAGATAGAAAAAATTGCATAAAGGGCCACTTATGTCTAGAAGGTGCCGGCAAAGAATGACGTGCCAAGTGTCATGGGAAAGCAATCCAATAACCAGTATCTTTAAACAATAAACAAATCAATATAAGTAAAGCGGTAAGAAAGACCAAATAGTTTATTCTGAAAAGTACCAATAAACGTGGGGTTGGTAGGTAATATTGAGTACTGAGATAGATATAAGGTTGAAGGCAACCCAAAATGATACAGTACTTACTTAAGGATGAAATTTTAAATGGGAAAAGAGAGGGTTAACTCCAACCAAAAATCAGAGCCAGGAGATGTATACTCAATACTCTATATGCTACATCAAAATAGAGTTCCTCATCAGGAAAAAGAACAAGCAGAAAGAATAGTAGGATAGATATATACCTCAATGATATGAAGATATTACTTAGTGATTCTGTTCAGAACAGAGACATTGCTGATGGAGTAACTGCAGGATCTCCTGGCTCTGATTTTGCACGCTCCAGCTTTAGTAAATCAATCCCATGGGTGCAGAGAACTAGTATTGCCTGTTCACCTGGTGCTTCTCTGTATCACAAGACGTGACCTGGAAGGTAACAGGCTGTTGGATTAGGGTGATTAAACAGAACCTGTGCCCCCTTATATCAAGTGCCCTCTTAAAAGTATCTCCTTACATCAGGGCCCCAATTAGAGTCCCCCCCACATCAGTGTCATCATAAGTGTCTCCCCCACATCAATTGTCCCCATCAGAGTCTCTCCTTACATCAACTCTCTGAGAGTGCTCCCTTACACCAGTTGTCCCCATCAGAGTGCCCCCTTACATCAATTGCCCCCATCAAAGTGCCCCTACATCATTTGTCCCTATTAGAGGCCCCCCTTACTTTAACTATCTTTATCAGTGTGCCCCTTTATATCAATTGCCCCATCATACTGTCCTCTTATATCAATTGTCCTCATCAGAGTATCTCCTTACATCATTTCTCCCTATCAGAGCCCCCTTACATCAGGAGTAGGGGTCTCCAAACTTTCTAAAGAAAGGGCCAGTTTATTGTGCTTTAAACTGTATGAGGGCTGGACTGCGGCCAGCAGGAGTGGAAATTTTCCTGGCATCAGTTGGAGTAAACATCACTACATTTGGTATTGGGTGGAGGAATAATGCCCCTTTGTAGGTATTATGGGGGGGGGGGGATAGTGCTCCATCATTGGTATAATTAGGAGCAATAGTGCCCCATTGTTGGTATCATTGGCAGGAATAGTGCCACATCGTTGGTATCATTGGAAGGAATAGTGTTCCATCCATGTTATCAGTGGGAGGAATAGTGTCCCATCATTGGTATCAGTGGGAGGAATAGTGTCCCATCATTGGTATCAGTGGGAGGAATAGTGTCCCGTCATTGGTATCAAGTGGGAGGAATAGTGTCCCATCATTTATATCAGTGTGAGGAATAGTGCCCCATCTTTGGTATCAGTGGGAGGAAAAGTGCCCCATCATTGGTATCTGTGGGAGGATTAGTGTCCCATCATTGGTATCAGTGGGAGGAATAGTGTCCCATCATTGGTATCAGTGGGAGGAATAGTGTCCCATCATTGGAATCAGTGGGAGGAATTGTGTCCCATCATTGGTATCAGTAGGAGAAATAGTGCTCCATCATTGGTATCAGTGGGAGGAATAGTGTCCCATCATTGGTATCAGTGAGAGGAATATTGCCCCATCATTGGTATCAGTGGGAAGAATAGTATCCCATAATTGGTGTCAGTAGAAGGAGTAGTGTCCCATCATTGGTATCTGTGGAAGGAATAGTGTCCCATCATTGGTATCAGTGGGAGGAATAGTGTCCCATCATTGGTATCAGTGGGAGGAATAGTGTCCTATCATTGGTATCAGTGGGAGGAATAGTGTCCCATCATTGGTATCAGTGGGAGGAATAGTGTCCCATCATTTGTATCAGTGGGAGGAATAGTGCCCCATCTTTGGTATCAGTGGGAGGAAAAGTGCCCCATCATTGGTATCTGTGGGAGGATTAGTGTCCCATCATTGGTATCAGTGGGAGGAATAGTGTCCCATCATTGGAATCAGTGGGAGGAATTGTGTCCCATCATTGGTATCAGTAGGAGAAATAGTGCTCCATCATTGGTATCAGTGGGAGGAATAGTGTCCCGTCATTGGTATCAGTGAGAGGAATATTGCCCCATCATTGGTATCAGTGGGAAGAATAGTATCCCATAATTGGTGTCAGTAGAAGGAGTAGTGTCCCATCATTGGTATCTGTGGAAGGAATAGTGTCCCATCATTGGTATCAGTGGGAGGAATAGTGTCCCATCATTGGTATCAGTGGGAGGAATAGTGTCCCGTCATTGGTATCAAGTGGGAGGAATAGTGTCCTATCATTTGTATCAGTGGGAGGAATAGTGTCCCATCATTGGTATCAGTGGGAGGAATAGTGTCCCATCATTGGTATCAGTGGGAGGAATAGTGTCCCGTCATTGGTATCAAGTGGGAGGAATAGTGTCCTATCATTTGTATCAGTGGGAGGAATAGTGCCCCATCATTGGTATCAGTGGGAGGAATAGTGTCCCATCATTGGTATCAGTGGGAGGAATAGTGTCCCATCATTGGAATCAGTGGGAGGAATTGTGTCCCATCATTGGTATCAGTAGGAGAAATAGTGCTCCATCATTGGTATCAGTGGGGGGAATAGTGTCCCATCATTGGTATCAGTGGGAGGAATAGTGTCCCGTCATTGGTATCAGTGGGAGGAATAGTGTCCCATCATTGGTATCAGTGGGAGGAATAGTGTCCCATCATTGGTATCAGTGGGAGGAATAATGCCCCATCATTGGTATCAGTGGGGGGAATAGTGTCCCATCATTGGTATCAGTGGTAGGAATAGTGTCCCATCATTGGTATCAGTGGGAGGAATAGTGCCCCATCATTGGTATCAGTGGGAGGAATAGTGTCCCATAATTGGTGTCAGTAGAAGGAATAGTGTCCCATCATTGGTATCAGTGGGAGGAATGTTATATTCACGAGCCATTGTAAAGCATCCAGTACCTTAAATCGTAATGATATTTTTTGTTGTTTGATTTATGGGTCAGTTCTAGTAGTTAGAACTGACCCAAGTGGGGGTATATGTTGTATATGTTGTAATATGTTCACCGATTTATGTGGGACATTGTTGTGTGTATGTACACATGCAGTCAATGTTGACCAGGCCAGAATGACATTGGTTGATTTGTCCAACTGAATTTTAACATAGCAAGGGGACAGCTGAAGACCCTTTGATGTGTTAATCTTATGCAAGTCTATTTGAACATCTCAAAGGGTGTTCAGGTGGTATCTGTTAATCTAATCTAATTACACATATCTAAGGGAACTTGTTGATGTTGATATGCGGGAGTGCAAATTGGGGCGGTTTATGACTACAGCTGTTCACGGCTGGGAGTTGTTGTCTGTTTGAAAGACTAAAGCTAATCAAAGTCATAAATTGAAACGGCCAATCAAATTGCTCAGCCATTCAATATTTAGTGAATATAACACGGCATACAGTCTATAATTTAAGTATCGTCTGTCTGTGTATGATGCACACACAGACCTAGGAACATGGGGCTCTGAATTATATACTCTGTCGGATTTTTTTGTCATCTGTGGACTTTGGACTTTGTTCTGTGTTGGAAGTCAATAAAGTGCATCTCTCTGAAAGAATTGGGTTGCTGCGGAAGAGTACTTACTAATTAATTATCATACCCACGATACCATCCACCCAATACATATACCCAATCACTACAAGGAATAGTGTCCATTATTGGTGTCAGTAGAAGGAATAGTGTCCCATCATTGGTATCAATGGGAGGAATAGTGTTCCATCATTGGTGTCAGTGGGAGGAATAGTGTCCCTTCATTGGTATTAGTGGGTATAATTGAGAGGAATAGTGCCCCTTTGTTGGTATTATTGGGAGGAATAGTTCCCCATCATTGGTATCAGTGGGAGGAATAGTACCCCATCATTGGTATCAGTGGGAAAAGTAGTGCCCCATCATTGGTATCAGTGGGAGAAATAGTGCCCCATCATTGCTATCAGTGGGAGGAAAAATGCCCCATTGCTGGTATAATTGGGAGGAATAGTGTCCCATAATTGCTATCAATGGGAGGAATAGTGCCCCATCATTGGTATCAGTGGGAGGAATAGTGTCCCATAATTGCTTTCAATGGGAGGAATAGTGCCCCATCATTGGTATCAGTGGGAGGAACAATGCCCCATCAATGGTATAATTGGGAGGAATAGTGTCCTGTCATTGGTATCAGTGGGAGGAACAGTGTCCCATTGTTGTTATAATTGGGAGGAATAGTGTCCCGTCATTGGTATCATTGAGAGGAATAGTGCCCCATCGTTGGTATAATTGGGAGGAATAGTGCCCCTTTGTTGGTATTATTGGGAGGAATAGTTCCCCATCATTGGTATCAGTGGGAGGAATAGTACCCCATCATTGGTATCAGTGGGAAAAGTAGTGCCCCATCATTGGTATCAGTGGGAGGAACAATGCCCCATCAATGGTATAATTGGGAGGAATAGTGTCCTGTCATTGGTATCAGTGGGAGAAACAGTGTCCCATTGTTGTTATAATTGGCAGGAATAGTGTCCCGTCATTGGTATCATTGAGAGGAATAGTGCCCCATCGTTGGTATAATTGGGAGGAATAGTGTCCCGTCATTGGTATCAGTGAGAGGAATAGTGCCCCATCATTGGTATCAGTGGAAGGAATAGTGCCCCATCATTGGTATCAGTGGGAGGAATAGTGCCCCATTGTTAATGTCAATGGGAGAAATGGTGCCCCATTGTGGATGTCAGTTGGCAGAATAGTGTCTTGTATCAGTGGGAGAATAGTGCTCCAAGGGCTGGATAAAGGCAAGCAAAGGGCAACATCCGGCCCTAGTTAAGAGACCACTGACCAAGAGTGTCCTTTTATATTAGGGTCCCCATCACAGTGCCCCCTTACAGCAACTGTCTTCATCGGAGCGCCCCCTTACATTTATTGTCCCCATTAGAGTCCCCCCTTTTATCAATGGTCTGCATCAGAGTGCCCACTTCCATCAATGACCCTCTTCAGAGAGGCATGCAGATACCCCATGTACCCCATTCTTTCACACATCCCGACAAATATTAATTGTGTGAATTTAGCAGTTTTTTTTCCACTGGGAGGATCTCTTCAGTGAATCGTCGGTGAATACGCCCCTGTGATGTCTTCTTCTTCTTCTTTAGAAACACTATAAGAGTTTTGGAAAGGTCAGGAAGACCAGTTCAGGTTTGATAAATCTCTTTAATTTCCTTTTCTCTCAATGTAATTAAGAGCAGGTTTAATACTGATCCACATTCATGTATTTTCATCTCAGCGCTGATTTTTTATTATTTTTTCTCGGCTGTACAAATATTTCTCCGGGAGAATAAAATGTCAGAACTGATAATCCCCTCGCTGATGGATCCGCAGTCACATTATGGACTTGATTCATCCTTGAAAACTTTAGAATTCAATTGATCCTTTTTAACAATGCGCCACGACCTCGGCTAAATTCATTTTTTTTTTTTTTGGAAGGGAAGGTGGCACCGGCGGGTACACAAGCACCGGGGAACATAATGTTTACGTACTGTATCTATTTGAATTAATTTGAATTCACATAAGTTGAGGTCACAAACTCACAACGCCGCACGGGGTGGATTTATTCAGTGAAAAAAAAAAATAGTGCTGCTTTGGAGGAAAAAGCGTCCTCCTGCATTATCCTGGAGATTTTTAAATATTTCCTATGGGAATAAAACAGGAAGAACTCATTCATATGCGGTATATTTTGTTAACAAAAAAGAATGATAAAAGTTCTAATTCATTTTTTTTGTAAAAGTCTAAGTTTAAAGCTCGTCTATAGTCAATGCCTTGAAAAAGTATTCACACCCCTTAAAATTTTCCACATTTTGTCATGTTACAACCAAAAACGTAAATGTATTTTATTGGGATTTTATGTGATAGACCAACACAAAGTGGCACATAATTGTGAAGTGGAAGGAAAACGTTTCAGGGTCTTGGCAATCTTCTTATAGCCTAGGCCATCTTTATGTAGAGCAACAATTCTTTTTTTTCAGATCCTCAGAGAGTTCTTTGCCATGAGGTGCCATGTTGAACTTCCAGTGACCAGTATGAGAGAGTGAGAGCGATAACACCAAATTTAACACACCTGCTCCCCATTCACACCTGAGACCTTGTAACACTAATGAGTCACATGACACCGGGGAGGGAAAATGGGTAATTGGGCCCAATTTGGACATTTTCACTTAGGGGTGTACTGACTTTTGTTGCCAGCGGTTTAGACATTAATGGCTGTGTGTTGAGTTATTTTGAGGGGACAGCAAATTTACACTGTTATACAAGCTGTACACTCACTACTTTACATTGTAGACAAGTGTCATTTCTTCAGTGTTGTCACATGAAATGATAGAAGAAAAGATTTACAGAAATGTGACGGGTGTACTCACATTTGTGGTGAGATACTGTATATACAATTTTTTGGGCAATTTTTAGGCATTTTGCTAAGGCACCCCCTGAAGAAACCTGAAGGCACCCCAGGGTGTCTGGGAACCCTGGTTGAAAAATCCTGTACTATATTATTATTATTATACTTATATGTTATATTATATCATACAATAATATTATAATATTAATATATTATTAATATTATAATAATATAAAAAAAAATATATATATATATAGTATAATATAAAATAAAGTCAAAATGATATAAAAAGGTACAGCATTGAATGATGAAGTAATTGTCGGTTAAACTATCACAGTGTCAAAAAATTTAAAAAAAATGGCCTAATAACGAAGGGGTAATACAAGCTGGTACTCAAGTTGTTACAAACATAGAAAAAAAAATTGCACTTTAAATGCACATAAAAAAAAAAACATTTAAAAATTATTAAAATGTAATATTCTCTCTTTGGCCCACTAGATGGCTTATAAGCTTATTTACCCTCCCGTTTAACCCTGTGATGGTCACTATGGTCTTAAATTGTTTAAATTGTTTAAATACTTGAAATGTAGGCGATGTATAAGGACAGAACATAAATAATGTATTTATATACACGCTAATCCCTTATTCTGACATGCATTCAGTTATCAAGTAACAATACACTTCATCTTCTCCCTGTCTCATCACTTTGTTCGGAGGTTTAAGGTTTCCCCCATCTACAATGTTTAGATATTCCTGTTTACCGATGTTTCCACCGAGGTGGAGGGTGTCACGTCTTCACTACATGACAAAGCCGTGTCTTTGAAGGGGATACATATGCTGACCTTCAATTAGTCTGCGGGTTAAGACAATGTGAAAAAATCAATAGCTCATTTTCTCGTTTTTGTGCTCAGATTTTGATGTTTGCCAAGATAAAAGATGACAATACCGCAGGACGGGAGATCTACTGAACAACCATTGATGTTTTCCAGTCTCTGAGGTCAACCTTCAAAATAATCTTACATGACTACAGGCTGTTGTTGGCTTAAAAATACCAACACATCTCTTTCAGGTTTGCAGCATCAAAGTCAAGTTCCCTCCACCTGGGTTTAGGAGAGGAAGCTTTATGTATCGCCATCAAGGGGTCAAAAGTGTCTAAGGTCTCAATGGGAACTTAAAGTGGACCTTCTAGTGATATTAAAGCCAAGTTTTGTTTTTTGTTTTTAAAAATAACAAACGTGTTATATTTACCTGCTCTGTGTAATGGTTTTGCACAGAGCAGCCCCGACCCTCGTCTTCTCGGGTCCCCCGCTGATGCTCCTGGCCCCTCTCTTCTGCCAAGTGCCCCCAGAGCAAACGGCTTGCTGTGGGGGCACCCAAGCAGGCTCCCTCCTGTGCCGCTGCGCTGTGTGTCCATTCACAGAGCCACAGCCCCCTGCATCTTCTCAATATTGAGTTGGCCCACCCTTTGCAGCCTTAACAGCTTCAACTCTTCTGGGAATACTCCTAAAAATTTCAGGCGCTGTATGGAGAACCAACATATGGCAGTCTGTGTAATGAATGTTAGCCCTCTGCAGCTAGAGGGGAACCAAAACACCAGGGATGGTGTAGTGCAAAAGAACAAACAACAAAAGGATTCCTAGCCCTAGGGGTGATGGCTACCAACCACTTGAGGCATACCTCAGAGAAATCATAAAATTGTCTATGCCATGGTTTGTGTAAAAGGATTTTTTGTAAAATCAAAGTGTTCCAAGAATGGAAAAGGTTAAAACATGGCTGACAGACAATCAATGTTAAACATCATGCTTGACATTGAACTTTAATCTCACCCAAACCTCGGCAGGCTGACTTGGGCATATCAAGGCCGATGGTGGGGGCAACCAAAAAGTGTATAGGTGCCAGATGTCGCATGGGCATCCACCCAATGGAAGAGATGTAAGACCATTGGTGGAACCCATAAGGGTCAGTGATGTGGAGGGGCCCCCAATAGACCAAACATTGGACTCCAACCCGCCAGACGATGCAGCTGGTATAGTCGGGTGGCGCGCTGGATGTGACGTCACCAAACAGAGTGATGTTGATGATTTGATAAAGGGCCACGCCCAAAACGTATTATCAGCATTACAGCCTGCTGACAGCTTTCCATGTGCTCTACAACTGCATCTTTGTTCCATCCCAAGCCTTGTTGTGGTGAGTCGGTTTAACATTTCTCACCAGAGCGCGGCCGGAGGGGGGGGACCCTCTCCCGCCACCGATAAAAGTGATCTCGCAGCAGAGACCCCTTTTATCTCAAAGAGAAATGCACGCTGTTCCCGAAAATATCAGGGTCATGGCATAGCTGCTGCCATAACCCTGGTATTTAGCGTCAAAGTACTAATGTACAGGTACAGCGATTTGTGTAAAGTGGTTAAATACCGCTCGTAGCTTCGCATGCGCTATTGAGAGCGTTCAATATCGACAGAACACAAACGCAAAGCAAGGGTATGGGACACATACCGGTTGATTGTATGTCCCATGCGCATGTGGCCTACTCTTTGGGATGTCTAGTTGCTAGGCTGCCTGAGGCCTATCCAGAAACAGGAGAGCAGCGTAGAATTGGGACTGCAGGATTGGAGTCCAACTGAGAGTAATGGTTCTGCCGGTAGGAGAACCTGTCGTGGTCTGAGGTAGAGGGGAAGCTGTCACCGCTAAGGGACCAACCACCTTGTTACCAGGGACCACAGTGAGTAAGCTGGAGCCAGTACCAGAGCAGTATTCTCAGCAACTGGGGACGGTGAAGAAGCAGAAAAACTTCAGGAAGTGGCAAGCCAGGGACCCAGCGGGACAGCAGAGGTGACGCTTGAGGAGCATCAGTGAGTGCCAAGCCAGGGACCTAACGGGTCAGCAGGGGTGATGCCTGAGGAGTATCTGTGAGTGCCAAGCCAGGGACCCGGCTGGAGGCCTTCCACTGTATAGCTGTCTACCTATAAAAATATCGGAGTCTGCCAATTGTCTTTGCATCTACTTAAGGGTGTCCTGGCCCTAACCCTCTCTCCCACAGTACTTGTTCAAGAAACAATAAATCTCTTTGCATTCAAAAAGTGTCTGGCACCCATCAATCCACCTTGCATTACACCCACCATGCCTTGTAACCAACTCTACGAAGAAGGATGTCAGCTCTCCCTGACTCTGGAGGTCACAGTTAGGCCTCTAGGGGTCAGGGCCCTTGCTACATACGGTACCCGAAAATCTCAGAGGTGGCACTTTAAAAGCCTTTACAGATTACTAGTTTAGAGTTACACAGGAAGTCTGGAGCTAGAATTATTGCTCTCTTTTGTTCCCTGCTGAACCAGATGAATTTTGATCCATGTATGGCTGGCTTTACTTGTCCAGGAGTTTAATGTTGCCCAACTTCCAGCCCAAAATCTTTCATTGTCGTTCTTCTCCTGCACCGCCATCTTAGACCGATATGCACAGGAGACACAGGTCAGGTACTGATGTTGGGCGAGAAGGCTTGGCTCGCAGTCTCCACTCTAATTCATCCCAAAGTTGTTCTATTGGGTTGAGGTCAGTCCAGTCAAGTTCCTCCACCCCAAACTCGCTCATCCATGTCTTTATGGACCTTGCTTTGTGTACTGGTGGGCAGTCATGTTGGAACAGGAAGGAGCCGTCCCCAAACTGTTCCCACAAAGTTGGGGGCATGAAATTGTCCAAAGTGTCTTGGTGTGCCGACGCCTCAAGAGTTCCCTTCACTGTCACCTACATTTGCACATTGACCTCGGGGAATCCACAGTGCTCCCTGCTTGTCCACGTGTTTCTACCCTTACAATAGAAAGACTCTCGTATGAGGGAAGACAGAATGGCTGCACACCCCGGGTAATAGTATAGAATGAGAGGATTGTCCCCCCATGAGGGGTTTTGTAGGTTTTCTACCCTTAGCTCCCATGGCAGACCTTTCTAACAGCTCTGATCCTCTGTTCACATCTATGCAGTTAACATCACCATTGCATTCGCCCCTGAAGAGTTGGTATACCGCAACGAAACGCGTCGGCCTTACATAGATGCATGATGTCCATACAGATGATTATATGTCTCTTATATTGTTTTACTCTAGATTTTCCAACACCGTCCAGCCCTTCCAGTGGCCCATGTTGTGCAGGACTTGTCTTTACCCCATGATATGCCAAGTACCATGGCGTCAATATTAATAAGTGTTTTTTAGCATGCCTTGTGTTTATGCGATTCTGTGTATGCCTTTTTTTTTGTGTGTCATTCAGTATGCTGTACATGATTTCACAAGGTATGATAAAATGTTCTTTGCCAAGACTGCTCTTTGGTATATATCTCTCATTCAAAGTCCCCCCCAAAAAACTCCCCCCCATAAAAGCAATACTGTGTTTTTATATCCCACATGCTTACTCTATATAGTGATTGGCCTCATTCAAAGCCCCGCCGACCAAATTTTCTCTCTTTTTGTTCAAATTTGGGATGGAGGCCAATTACTTATGGTGCCTTAGACCACATCATTCTCTCTCTCGCTTCACTGGAACTAAGGGGTCAAGCTCAACCCTTGAAAAACAATCCAACACCATAACCACCCCTCCACCAAATGGTTTGGACCAGTGCACAAAGCATATATATATATTTCATTGCTGTGTCCACGTTACATGATCTTCTCAAAAAATTGTTAAAATTTTTTTTTTCACCATTGACATTAATAATAATAATAATAATAAAAAAATAATAATATTAATAGGATATATATAACTGATATAGTCCTCCTAAATATCTTCAAGTTTTCCTGTCCTCGCCTTGGGGTCACGGGGTCACCCCTTATATCTTCTATGCTAATCCCTGCAGGAAACAAGGTGATATTCCACCGCTTATTAAACAAATAAATACCTTAAACACCACGACTTCTTTTTACACTTCTTTTTTTTTTTTTTTTTAATAGATACACACATGCGTTTAGCAAGGTGACCTAGTCCTAGTTGCAATTAAATTTTAGCACATCATTTTATTATTTCCTAATGAGCAGTGCACACAGTATTAGCTGTTGATACCCTGTGGAGTTGTAACTATATATAGCTCCCACTAAAGCAGGAAAAAGGTTTATTAAAGAATTTCAGCTCCGAATAGTTTCTCTCTTTTGTCCGTGATTAACATTAACAATTAACCGCGCTTGGTGCTAAGATGTGATATTGTGCCCCATAAAAACGAAAGTGCGCGGGGATGAAAGTACGCGGTTTATTTACTGCATCCCGTCTCTCCGCTTTCATCTTTTTCAATATCCTTTTTTATTTTTTTTATATGAGACATTATAGCCATACAGGTTATGGTGAGACGGGAACTAAAGAAATCCAAAAGCCATCCAGCTGAATCATGTGTAGCGCAGTAAAGTCTTCTTAGAACAAAAGGTAGTCGCATGTCTCCTTCCATCACATAGCTCCGAAAAAAAAAAGAGAATTATTTCTCATCTCAGGACAATACAATGGAGCCTTTGCATATCATTGCTTTAGGTCCCAACAACCAGCTGCCCATCCAGACCCCGTGGTGTATGGGGCTAATATAGCCTTGTTTTTTGTATTTGTTTTTTCCTCAAGCCCGCGGTGCAAAAAGCGAACAAAAAAAAAAGCGTATTTGTGAAACATCCACAAAAATGTGCACTTATGCCGCGTACACACGATAGGATTTTTGGATGGAAAATGTTCGATGGGAGCTTGTTGTCGGAAGTTCCGACCGTGTGTAGGCTCCTTCGGACATTTTCCATCGGAATTCCCGTCACACAAAATTTGAGATCTGGTTCTCAAATTTTCCGACAACAAAATCCGTTGTCGGAGATTCCGAGCGTGTGTACACAATTCCGATGCACAAAGTTCCACGCATGCTCGGAATCAAGCAGAAGGAGCCGCACTGGCTATTGAACTTCATTTTTCTCGGCTCGTCATACGCGTTGCACGTCACCGCGCTCTTGACGTTCGGGATTTCCGACCAGATTTGTGTGACCGTGTGTATGCAAGGCAAGTTTGAGCCAACGTCCGTCGGAAAAAAAACCACGGATTTTGTTGTCGGAAAATCCGATCTTGTGTACGCGGCATTAGGGTGTGTCATACGGTCCCCTCCTGAAGTTGAAGAACCCCTTCCTGACCTTCCGGGGGGGGGTGCAAGACTCAGTGGCGGCTGGTGGGTTAGGGTTGCCGCCTTTTCTGCAATTCTGCAAGCCAATCCCGAACATTCTTGTACCCATGAAATATACTTACAATGCTGAGCCACAAATAAGTCTCTCACAGACATGTATAAACCTCAGAACAATAATTAAAAAAAAAAAAACTCTTCCAATACATATTATTTGTGGACTGAATGCAAAAGAAAACCAGATTCCTCTATCCACACAAATTAGGTGGATGGAGGAATTTCCTCCCTCCTTAGGGGGAGGGGGCCAGAGGATCTGGCCATTTTTGATTAGCGCTCTGTGTGAATGAATGAATGATTTGTATAGCACTGCACATGCGAACTGAATCACCTCAAGGCGCTAGATCTCTCCTGTGTTGTCCAGCTCCTTAGAAGAGGTAGGTCTTGACTTTCTTCCTGAAGGCCTGATGGTTTTCTTCCATGCGGATGTGGGTAGGTAGAGCGTTCCATAGCCGTGGTCCTTGGACTGCGAATCTTCGTTCTCCTTTTGTTTTGTAGCGGGTTTTTGGAATAAGGAGGAGGTTTTGGTTTGAAGATCGAAGACTGCGATTGGGTGTATAGTGCTTTATTTTCTCGCATAGGTATTGAGGAGCATTTCCTTGTATACATTTGTGGGTGAGGCAGAGGGTCTTGAAATTGATTCAGTTCTTTACGGATAACCAATGTAGGCTCCTCAGGTAAGGGGAGATGGATTCCTAGGGTTTTTTCCTGTTAACAGTCTTGCCGCCGTGTTTTGGATGATTTGCATGCGCGCAAGCTGATATTGGGGTAATCCTATGTAGAGGGAGTTTGCGTACTGCTGCTTTGTCCTCTTCTGGGACGAAGGGGATGAGTCTACGTAGCAGGCGGAGGAGATGGTGAGATTGGCTGTCTACTGATCCTATTTGTGCATCCATAGACATTTCTGAGTTAGTGTGTGGAGAATCAATAGATCGCCCGACTCTGTGGAGGGGCAGAGATCCCGCTGACTGGGGGGGGGGTAGTAGAGTGTTCCTCCTGCCTGGGACAGTTAGCCACAGTTCAGTGTGAATAAATGTGTCCGAGTTTCATGCAGTCTGAAACCCGGACACATGGTCCAAAACCCTCCCGATAGGCCACGTCCTACGACGCATTTCACCCCAAACCCCAGGGCTTAGTCCCTCAATGGCTAAGCCTTGGAGTGGGGCAAAACGTGTCAGGGGCCATGGTCTATGAAGAGGAGCCGGAGCTGAGGTTGCTTTTCATCTCTTAAGCACTGAGAGCTCTTTGGTGTGCAGGGTTTATCTGGGATAATTTTACTGCACCAGGTTAGCACTCGCGCCTTCACCCTCTGCATGTAGGATCATCAGAGCCATATTATGGGCGCTTGGAGTGGCACAAGGCATATACTAGGACAGTGATGGGGAACTTCGGCACCTCAGATGTTTTGGAGCTACATTTCCCATGATGCTCAACTACATGGCAGAGTGCATAGGCATCATGGGAAATGTAGTTCCAAAACATCTGGGGTGCCAAGGTTCGCCATCACTGGACTAGGGGGTAAAGTGTACTCAGGTCCAGCAAGCCAAAAGTCCCGGCTGACCCAGCTCCTCATGATCAGAGGAAGCCGACCAATGAGTAATAGGCCTCTCTTCGTGAGTGGCCCCCCAAGGCAGGGGTGGAAGGAACCTAAGGGCCACACATCCTCCCCCTACACTTCAGGGTAGGCCCCGAAGACCCACATCCTATAATCCAAGTCAGTGGCGGAATTATAGGGGTCGCTGAGGTTGCCATGGCGACCGGGCCCCTTGCTGCAGGGGGCCCTAGAGGGCCCCCTGTATATAGTACTTTGATAGGAGGAGCGGAGACAAGCTCCCCGATACTAAGCCGAACTGTATTCGGCACTGTGCAGGGAGCTGGTCACATTGATCACAAAGTGAAAGCACAGTGCTGTGCTCTTTGTCTCCCCCTACAGTGCAGTACCCGGCAGGAAGAGCTAAGGTAAAGGACTGCCGTTTTTTTATCTACTGTATGTGTGTTTATATGTGTGTGTATGTATGTGTGTGTGTATGTGCATGTGTGTGTATGTATGTGTGTGTGTATGTGCATGTGTGTGTATGTATGTGTGTGTGTGTGTGTGTATGTGCATGTGTGTGTGTATGTGCATGTGTGTGTATGTATGTATGTGTGTGTGTGTGTATGTGCATGTGTGTGTGTATGTGCATGTGTGTGTATGTATGTATGTGTGTGTGTGTGTGCATATTTGTGCATGTATGTATATGTGTGTATGTATGTGTATGTGTTTATATCAGTAGCGGTGCGTCCATAGGGGTGCATGGGCACACCGCCCCCTCTCTCCAGGCACCCCTCTATCACAAATAGATAGATTCATGCATAGCGTGAATCTATCTATGGCCGCCACTGCCCCCCTATTCAGACGCCTGGCCCCTTTTTGGACGCCGGGCGCCTGAATTACACCGGCGGGGGTGTTTTTAAAGCACTAATAGGCTTCAAAATAGGTGAACTGCGAGTGCCATGCTTGGCGCTCACAGTCCACCCAGGTGTGTTAGAAAAGCGAATAAAGCCTCTCCACCAATCAGGTGCTCGGGTCTGTTACCCGTCACCTGATTGGCTGAAACGACTATTGGATGCCTATCAGGAGGAGAGGATGGGAGGAGATGCATGGAGGACCCTGCTCGTCGCCGTCACCCGCTGCCCCACCGAGACAGGGTAAGTGCCGGGCAGACTGCGAGCGGGCAGGGAGGTCACAGTGGCAGCATTTGATGGCACAATGGCTGTGTTTCAGGGCACAGTGGTGGCAATTGATGGGCACAGTGGCTGCGTTTGATGTGCACAGTGACTGCGTTTGATGGGCACAGTGACTGCGTTTGATGGGCACAGTGACTGCGTTTGATGGGCACAGTGGCTGCATATGATGGGCACAGTGGTGGCAATTGATGTGCACAGTGGTGGTAATTGATGGGCACAGTGGCTGTTTTTGATGAGCACAGTGAGGCTGCAATTGATGCATTTTTTTTAAAGAATTTTTCAGTTTGCTTGCGCCCCCCCAAAAATTTTGAGCACCATCTGCCACTGGTTTATGTGTGTGGGCATATGTACATTTATATATATATGTGTGTGTGTGTATTTATGTATGTGTGTGTGTGTGTGTGTATGTATGTGTGTTTACATGTATATATGCACATTTTATGTATGCGCTTTTAATCCTGACCCCCTATATGTGTCCCATTAGAACCGATTTTTTTTTTTTTTTGCTTGTTCATAGTACCAGCAAAAAAAAAATGCTGTTCCTCTGAAAAGTGATCCAATGCTCAGATCGCTTTTCAGAGGCATTTGACAGCCGGTAAAGAGGGAATATGTTGCCTCCTGACCGCCTGTTTTAACCCCTTAAATGCATCATCACTATGCTTCAACTGCATGCAATGCACACAGTTGCAGGGTGGTTGCAGTGCAGCCACTTCAAGGGTGCCCTGATTGGAAAAAGATTGAGAAACACCGACATAGAGGAACCCATCTCTCCATTTTCCTCCTGCAGCCCCTGAATGTCTGTGGGAGGGAGAGGAGGAGAAGCGGGGGGGGGGGGGGGCTAGGAGAGAAATCAATTCCTTTACATGCAGCCACCCACTTGCGACCGGGCCCTGGTGTTCTGCCATCGGAGCCCTATCCGGGGGTCAGGGGGGCCCTTCATGGTTTCTTGCATCGGGGCCCTGAAGATTCTAGTTACGCCTCTGATCCAAGTGAAAGCATATGATGGGCACACTGGCTGCATTTGATGGGCACACTGGCAGCATATGATGGGCACACTAGGTGCATTTGATGGGCACACTGGCAGCATATGATGGGCACACTAGGTGCATTTGATGGGCACACTGGCAGCATATGATGGGCACACTAGGTGCATTTGATGAGCACGGTGGCAGCGTTTGATGGCACGGTGGCAGCGTTTGATGGCACAGTAGCAGCGTTTAATTGGCACAGTGGCAGCATTTGGCACAGTGGCTGCAATTGATGATTTTTTTATTTTTATTTTAGCGCCCCCCCCCCCCCCCCAAAAAAAAACATTTTGAGCACCAGTCGCCACTGACAAAAGTGCAAGTGACAAAACTTGAAGAAAAATAAAAAATAAAAAACAAAAAAAAATGCCAGTGCAGGTGCTTTGGCTAAGTCTTGTAGTCTGGTAAGAAAAACTGCCCCGATCTTGGACAACAGGCGTAGCCTATGAGGCGTAGTACAGAAAAAAGAAGCTTTAATGTTGCGGTCTAGTGTACTTTCCACACAGTAGGGTACCACACCTATAGTGCCACTCCCAGAGGCACTTGACACCACAGGCCTTCTGCCTTCCCAGCCCTCATCCCAACCAGGTGGCACAGTACAAATCTATTTAAATGTATTAAAAAAAATAAAAAAATCGAGCCTTTACAATCACTTTAATATGTACTTAGTTTGGCGCCGCCTTGTGTTTCCCTTTTGTATTTCCAGAGAGTCTCTGCTTCGCTCCATGGGGGTGCTGCCTTTACTGCTATTGAGCCATTTTCATACGGAACTTAGAATTTATGGACATTTTTATGGGACTTTTAGTGTATATTATTTATTACATATATTACTTAGAGTCTCTCGTATTTCTCCCGCTGTATAATTCTCAAAGAAAAGAATCATTTTCTTATCTACTTTTATGAATTACAAAGAGGTATTGCCGCACTCACCAGATTATAATTATAACAAGCTGCAATCCCTACAAAACATAGTATCAGAAAATTACCGCATAGCAACCCGCCACTTATATATAAAAAAAAAATGACGGATCTGTTATTGGAGGTGGGTTGCTATGTGATTATTCTTTGATACAATGTATTTTAAGGATTGAAGTTTGTTATAATTAAAATCATGTAAGTGCAGCAATGCCTCTTTTCTTTATTAGTGTTGGCTGATACAGTATATCATTTTGAAGGATGCAACGCACATGTGGGCAGAATAACAAAAATACATAAAAAAAAATATATATATATTTTGGTGGCGTTATCCAAATGTAAGAGGAATTTCCAAAGATGGGAGAAGAGGCGGAGTTTAATATTTATTCTGTCGATTGAATAGTAGTGTATAACAATAATTGATGCCATAGCTTGAGAATATTTATCCAATGCCACTGTGAGTCAATGAACGCATATCCAACATAAAAGTATAAAAAGGTTTTGATGGTTTTGAGTGCTTAATCTGGGAGATTTACCCCCCCTTCATGACCAGTCCATTTTTTGCGATGGGGCACTATGTTACTTTAACTGACAATTGCGTGGTCGTTACATAGTTAGTCAGGTTAAAAAAAGACACAAGTCTATCTAGTTCAACCATAATGCTCCTCCGCGGTGACGGTCCCCCCACATTCAGCCCCTCCATGGTGACATTCCCCCACACTATGCTCCTCCACGGTGACGGTGCTGCCCCCACACTCAGTCCCTCCATGGTGATGGTCCCCCCACACTCAACCCCTCCATGGTGACATTCCCCCACACTATGCTCCTCCACGGTGACGGTGCTGCCCCCACACTCAGCCCCTTCATGGTAACGGGTACCCCACACTCAGCCCCTCCATGGTGATGGTCCCCCCACACTCAGCCCCTCCACGGTGATGGTCCCCCCACACTCAGCTCCTCCACGGTGGTGGTCCCCCCACACTCAGCTCCTCCACGGTGATGGTCCCCCCACACTCAGCCCCTCCATGGTGACGGTCCCCCCACACTCAGCCCCTCCATGGGGATGGTCCCCCCACACTCAGCCCCTCAATGGGGACGGTCCCCCCACACTCAGCCCCTCCATGGTGATGGTCCCCCCACACTCAGCCCCTCCATGGTGACGGTTCCCCCACACTCAGCCCCTCCATGGTGATGGTCCCCCCACACTCAGCCCCTCCATGGTGTCGGTCCCCTCACACTCAGCCCCTCTATGGTGACGGTCCCCTCACACTCAGCCCCTCTATGGTGATGGTCCCCTCACACTCAGCCCCTCTATAGTGATGGTCCCCCCACACTCAGCCCCTCCACGGTAATGGTCCCCCCACACTCAGCTCCTCCATGGTGACAGTCACCCCACACTCAGCCCTTCCACGGTGACAGTCCCCCCACACTCAGCCCCTCCACGGTAATGGTCCCCCCACACTCAGTCCCTCCATGGTGACGGTCCCCCCACACTCAGCCCCTCTATGGTGATGGTCCCCTCCCACTCAGCCCCTCCATGGTGATGGTCCCCCCACACTCAGCCCCTCTATGGTGACGGTTCCCCCATACTCAGCCCCTCCATGGTGATGGTCCCCCCACACTCAGCCCCTCTATGGTGACGGTCCCCCCACACTCAGCCCCTCCATGGTGACGGTCCCCCCACACTCAGCCCCTCTATGGTGACGGTCCCCCCACACTCAGCCCCTCCATGGTGATGGTCCCCCCACACTCAACTCCTCCATGGTGACGGTCCCCCCATACTCAGCCCCTCCATGGTGATTGTCCCCCCCGTACTCAGCCCCTCCACAGTGACGGTCCCCCCACACTCAACTCCTCCCTGGTGATGGTCCCCCCACACTCAACTCCTCCATGGTGATGGTCCCCCCATACTCATCCCCCCTCCATG
This sequence comes from Aquarana catesbeiana, assembly GCF_042186555.1. Taxonomy (NCBI): domain Eukaryota; kingdom Metazoa; phylum Chordata; class Amphibia; order Anura; family Ranidae; genus Aquarana; species Aquarana catesbeiana. The sequence goes on from NC_133332.1 coordinate 7,783,042, forward strand.
GTGACAGTCCCCCCACACTCTGCCCCTCCACTGTGATGGTCCCCCCACACTCAGCCCCTCGATGGTGACGGTCCCCCCACACTCAGCCCCTCCACGGTGATGGTCCCCCCACACTCAGCCCCTCCACGGTTACGGTCCCCCCACACTCAGCCCCTCCACGGTGATGGTCCCCCCACACTCAGCCCCTCCACGGTGATGGTCCCCCCACACTCAGGCCCTCCATGGTGACAGTCCCCCCACACTCAGCTTCTCCGCGGTGACGGTCCCCCCACACTCAGCCCCTCCATGGTGATGGTCCCCCCACACTCAGCCCCTCCACGGTGACTGTCCCCCCACACTCAGCGCTCCATGGTGACAGTCCCCCCACACTCAGCCCCTCCACGGTGATGGTCCCCCCACACTCAGCCCCTCCATAGTGACGGTCTCCCCACACTCAGCCCCTCCACGGTGACGGTCTCCCCACACTCAGCCCCTCCACGGTGACGGTCTCCCCACACTCAGCCCCTCCACGGTGATGGTCCCCCCACACTCAGCCCCTCCATGGTGACGGTCCCCCCACACTCAGCCCCTCCACGGTGATGGTCTCCCCACACTCAGCCCCTCCACGGTGACGGTCTCCCCACACTCAGCCCCTCCACGGTGACGGTCTCCCCACACTCTGCCCCTCCACGGTGACGGTCCCCCCACACTCAGCCCCTCCATGGTGACGTCCCCCCACACTCAGCTTCTCCGCGGTGACGGTCCCCCCACACTCAGCCCCTCCATGGTGACGGTCCCCCCACACTCAGCCCCTCCATGGTGATGGTCCCCCCACACTCGGCACTCCATGGTGACGGTCCCCCCACACTCTGCCCCTCCATGGTGATGGCCCCCCACACTCTGCCCCTCCATGGTGACGGTCCCCTCACACTCTGCCCCTCCATGGTGATGGCCCCCCGCACTCAGCCCCTCCATCGTGATGGTCCCCCCACACTTAGCTCCCTCCATGGTGATGGCCCCCTGCACTCAGCCCCTCCATGATGACAGTCTCCCCACACTCAGCTTCTCCACGGTGATGGCCCCCCCGCACTCACCCCTCCACAGCTTCCTCAGCTTCTCCTCCCTGCCAACCAAATCCACTTCCTGACCTGATTGGCTGGTAGGAGAAGCCGGAAGACAATAGTGAATATTGATTCGCTAGTGTCACAAGTGGGTGGGTTTGGGGTGCAGTGCTCTGCGCCCCCGAGCCCAACCTTTTTCAAGCCAATTAGAACCTGAGGCTCTAATCATGTGACTTAAAAAAAAAAACTCATAGCAAGCTACGACTTTGGCGCCCTGCATGCATCCCCACATGCAAACCACAGGGGCGGCACCCCTGCGCCCCTAATGGACCTCCTGGTATATTGATTGTTTTGTGGAAAAGTTATAGCGTCTACAAACTATGGGATATATTTATGGCATTTTTATTTATTTATTTTTTAGTAATGACGGCGATCATAGACTCATAGCAGGCCTGCTATATCGAGGCAGACAAAATCAAACACTAAGTGACCAGTGACTCTAATACAGCGGTCAGTGCTAAAAATATACATTGTCACTGTTCTCATGACACGGGCTGGGAAGGGGTTAAAGATCGGGGGCGATCAAAGGGTTAAATGTGTTCCTAACAAGTGTTTTCTTACTGTGGGGGAGGTGCTTGTACTAGGGGAAGGCATGGATCCTTGTCTCTGCTTTGCAGGAACACAGGCTCCATGGATCCTTCTGTACTGACAGAACAGCGATCTGCCTTGATTACATAGGCAAACTACTGTTCTGCCCATGTAACGAATGATTGATGGGTGCTGGCGGACATCGAGTCTGATCGGCTCCCACTGTGTATAATCACAGCGAGCCACCGGCGGCACAAATTTGAGCCCGCGGCCAGGAAGTGCGGGATCATGTATATATATATATATGTAATCCTGCACACAGCGGCCGCCCTGTATCAGTAAAGCTACAATAGGGCGGCCGTAAAGTGGTGAAATGGTAAATGAAATTAAAGATGAATTCCAGGTATGTATATTATTACATAGTTACATTGTTTCAGCTTGGACCAATGTAACTATGTAAAAAAACCACTGGTGGGATCCCTCTGGAAGCTGGAAATCACTGTAGTAGGCATTACTACTACATCCCTATTATACCCTGTACACACGGTCGGACATTGATCGGAAATTCCGACAACAAAGTCCATGGATTTTTTCCGACGGATGTTGGCTCAAACTTGTCTTGCATACACACGGTCGGACAAAGTTGGCGGAAAATCCGATCGCTCTGAACGCGGTGACGTAAAACACGTACGTTGGGACTATAAACGGGGCAGTGGCCAATAGCTTTCGTCTCTTAATTTATTCTGAGCATGCGTGGCACTTTGTGCGTCGGATTTGTGTACACACGATCGGAATTTCCGACAACGGATTTTGTTGTCGGACAATTTTATATCCTGCTCTCCAACTTTGTGTGTCGGAAAATCCGATGGAAAATGTGTGATGGAGCCTACACACGGTCGGAATTTCTGACAACAAGGTCCTATCACACATTTTCCGTCGGAAAATCCGACCGTGTGTACGGGGCATTGGAGTGATCCCCACTCGCCTCCAGGCCGGTGCAAAGTGTCTGCCCTGCTGCACAGAGAACACAGGAGGTCAGCCATTGGCTGGCGCCAGTCAAAGAATGCTTTGCTTTTTCTCAATGATTTTGTTGTGAAATTGTTACTTTGTATCTTTCTACTTCTTCTCTGAACAATGCTTATAAACAATGTTTGTTTGTATTTCTCTATCTCATGTCTGATCAGTATTTATAAACAATGTTACTTTATATTTCTCTGTGTTCTGCCTGAACAATGTTTGTGTCCCTTTGTATCTTTTTTTTATCTCAGGCCCAAATAATGTTTATAAACAATGTTACTTTGTATCTCTCTATCTCCTGTCTGATCAATGTTTATAAACAATGTTACTTTGTATCTCTCTATCTCCTGTCTGATCAATGTTTATAAACAATGTTACTTTGTATCGCTCTATCTCCTGTCTGATCAATGTTTATAAACAATGTTACTTTGTATCTCTCTATCTCCTGTCTGATCAATGTTTATAAACAATGTTACTTTGTATCTCTCTATCTCCCGTCTGATCAATGTTTATAAACAATGTTACTTTGTATCTCTCTATCTCCTGTCTGATCAATGTTTATAAACAATGTTACTTTGTATCTCTATATCTTATATCTAAATGTTTATAAACAATGTTACTTTGTATGTCTCTCTTGTGTCTGAACAATGTTTATAACCAATGTTACTTTGTATGTCTTTGTTTATAAACATTGTTCAGACAGAAGACAAAGACATACAAAATAACATTGTTTATAAACGTTTAGGCACAAGATATAGGGATACAAATTAACATTGTTTATAAACATTGATCAGACAGGAGATAGAGAGATACAACGTAACATTGTTTATAAACATTGCTCAGACAGAAGACAATGTTACTTTGTACCTCTCTATCTCCTGTCTGGTCAATGTATTTTTGTATCTCTTTATCTTAGGTCTGAACGATGTTTATAAACAATGTTACTTTGCATCTCTAGATCCCATGTGAACTATGTTTATTATATATATATATATATATATATATATATATATATATATATATATATATATATATATATATATATATATATATATATACATATATATATATATATATATATATACATATATATATATATATATATATATATATATATATATATATATATATATATATATATGTGTATATATATATATATATATATATATGTATATATATATATATATATATATATATACAATACTTTGTATTTCTCTATCTTGCCTCTGAAATGTTTATAAACATTGTATCAAACAATTCCTATTTGACAGCAACAGCTTTTTCAGCTGCTATATATATATATACACAACAACTCCTGGCTGTCATTTTGCCAGTTGGGAATTTGCAGGCAAGTATGAGGGGGGCAGAAGGACAGGACATACTACACATGCCCTGTGTACTTTATATATAATTTTTTTTTTGGGGGGGGGCTGGGTGTATGTACTATATCCAGTGTTGCCATTGGCTCACACTGCTGTCAATCAAATCCAATGACGCGGGCACCGTGGGGGCGGGGCCAAGTCCAGCATTAGGCAGCTATGAATGCAAAAGCTGGACTAGGGAGCGCGCTTCTCCTAGGGGGTTATCTGATGTGGGGGAAGAGCCACGAGAGCCGTCCGGGGGGACCCCAGAAGACGAGGTTCGGGGCCACTCTGTGAAAAACGAGCTGCACAGCGGAGGTAAGTATGATATGTTTGTTATTTAAAAAAAAAAAAATGAACCCTTACAGTCACTTTACGTCAATTATTTTTAAATAGTATACATAAATAATCGAAAATAATTTTTGATATATATATATATATATCTCACTAGCAGAGCTCACCCAGCGAAGCGTGACGTCCCCCTTTGTTTTCCTAAGAATAAACTGATTCCCTTTGAAGAGACTCCAGAAATGTCACCGCTAAAGATATAACACAGATACGGCGTGTTCCTGTCCAAATCAAATGACACAAATAAAAAGATTAAATCTTTTTCTAATCTTTTCCTCCGCTCAACTTTCTTCTTTCTTTCCCCCGGCTGGCTCTATCTGCTTCCCGTCCCGACCTACCTGACAGGTAGCTCAGAAGCTGTAAATTTCAATTTATCGTGTATTCCCATTCCGGGCGGCTCTTGATCAGCTTCCAGCTGTCAGTCCGAATTGTTTTTCTCACCTCCCATTCCGGCGATACGTGCGGCGGAGGGCTTTGTGGAAGAACAAGATGCGCGGCAGCGAGCCGGAGTGTACGTTTGTGTGCGCGGACGGGGGGGGGGGGTAATCGCCATAGGAAGACGGTACATTTTTTTTTTTACCTAAAATAATATATGTGGACAATGCGTTTTTATAGGGAATGGAGGGGCCACAGTCTTGAAGATTGAGGGGCCGCAGTCTTGAAGATTGTGGGGCCGCATTCTTGAAGATTGAGGGGCCGCAGTCCTGAAGATTGAGGGGCCGCAGTCTTGAAGATTGAGGGGCCGCAGTCATGAAGATTGAGGGGCCGCAATCTTGAGGATTGAGGGGTCACAGTCTTGAAGATTGAGGAGCCGCAGTCTTGAAGATTGAGGGGCCGCAGTCTTGAAGATTGAGGGGCCGCAGTCTTGAAGATTGAGGGGCCGCAGTCTTGAAGATTGAGGGGTCGCAGTCTTGAAGATTGAGGAGCCACAGTCTTGAAGATTGAGGGGCCACAGTCTTGAAGATTGAGGGGCCACAGTCTTGAAGATTGAGGGGCCACAGTCTTGAATATTGAGGGGCCACAGTCTTAAAGATTGAGGGGCCACAGTCTTGAAGATTGAGGGGCCGCAGTCCTGAAGATTGAGGGGCCGCAGTCTTGAAGATTGAGGGGCCGCAGTCTTGAAGATTGAGGGGCCACAGTCTTGAAGATTGAGGGGCCGCAGTCTTGAAGATTGAGGGGTCGCAGTCTTGAAGATTGAGGAGCCACAGTCTTGAAGATTGAGGGGCCACAGTCTTGAAGATTGAGGGGCCACAGTCTTGAAGATTGAGGGGCCACAGTCTTGAATATTGAGGGGCCACAGTCTTAAAGATTGAGGGGCCGCAGTCTTGAAGATTGAGGGGCCGCAGTCTTGAAGATTGAGGGGTCGCAGTCTTGAAGATTGAGGAGCCACAGTCTTGAAGATTGAGGGGCCACAGTCTTGAAGATTGAGGGGCCACAGTCTTGAAGATTGAGGGGCCACAGTTTTGAAGATTGAGGGGCCACAGTCTTGAATATTGAGGGGCCACAGTCTTGAGGATTAAGGGGCCGCAGTCTTGAAGATTGAGGGGCCACAGTCTTGAAGATTAAGGGGCCACAGTCTTGAAGATTGAGGGGCCACAGTCTTTAAGATTGAAGGGCCACAGTCTCAAAGCAGGGCCTAACCCTAAGGTTCCATTCACATCTACAGTTGTGCTCATAAGTTTACATACCCTGGCAGAATTAATTAAACTTCTTGGCCATTTTTCAGAGAATATGAATGATAACACAAACATTTTTCTTTCACTCATGGTTAGTGTTTGGCTGAAGCCATTTATTATCATGTCAACTGTGTTTACTCTTTTTATATCATAATCGCAACAGAAACTACCCTAATAACCCTGATCAAAAGTTTACATACCCCAGTACTTAATACAGTGGAACATTGGGTTATGAGCATAATCCGTTCCAGGAGAATGCTTGTAATCCAAAGCAATCACATATCAAAGCGAGTTTCCCCATAGAAGTCAATGGAAACAAAGATAATTGATTCCGCATTGACTTCTATTGCATGCAATACCGCATGTGGCCAGAGGTGAGGGAGGGGGGCGCCGGAGAGCCTCGGGACAGCATGGCTGAACTCGAAAAGGCTCAGAAAGGCTCGGAAACACTCGGGAACGGAGTATTTCCAAGTGTTTCAGAGAATTAAAAAAAAAAAGTTGCTTGTCTTTCAAAACGCTCGTTAAGCGGGTTACTCGTAAACCAAGGTTCCACTGTACCATGTATTGCCCCCTTTAACATCAATGACAGCTTGAAGTCCTTTGTGGTATTTGTGGATGAGGCTCTTTATCTTCTCAGATGGTTCCTCTTGGCAAAAAAGCCTCCAGTTCCTGTAAATTATTGGGCTGTCTTGCATAATCGGCACGTTTGAGATCTCCCCAGAGTGGCTCAATGATATTGAGGTCAGGAGACTGAGATGGCCACTCCAAATCCTTCACTTTATTCTGCTGTAGCCAATGACAGGTCGACTTGGCCTTGTGTTTTGGATCATTGTCATTTTGGAATGTCCAAGTACGTCCCATGCGCAGTTTCCTGGCTGATGAAGGCAAATGTTCCTCCAGTATTTTTTGATAACATACTGCATTCATCTTGCCATCAACTTTGACCAAATTTCCTGTGCCTTTGTAGCTCACACATCCCCAAATCATCAGCGATCCACCTCCGTGTTTCACAGTAGGAATGGTGGACCTTTCATCATAGGCCTTGTTGACTCCTCTCCAAATATAGCGTTTATAGTTGTGGTCAAAAAGCTCAGTTTTGGTCTCATCACTCCAAATGACTTTGTGCCAGAAGGTTTGAGGCTTGTCTCTGTGCTGTTTGGCGTATTGTAAGTGGGATACTTTGTGACATTTGCGTAGTAATGGCTTTATTCTGGAGACTCGACCATGCAGCCCATCTTTCTTCAAGTGCCTCCTTAATGGTCATCTTGAAAACAGCCACACCACATGTTTTCAGAGAGTCCTGTATTTCACCTGAAGTTATTTGTGGGTTTTTCTTTGCATCCCGAACAATTTTCCTGACAGTTGTGGCTGAAATTTTAGTTGGTCTACCTGTCCGTGGTTTGGTTTCACCAGAATCCCTCATTTTCTACTTCTTGATTAGAGTTTGAACACTGCTGATTGGCATTCTCAATTCATTGGATATCTTTTTATATCCCTTTCCTTTTTTATACAGTTCAACTACCTTTTCCTGCAGATCCTATGATAATTCGTTTTGCTTTCCCCATGAGTCAGAATCCAGAAACATCAGTGCAGCACTGGATGAAAGATGCAAGGGTCTGTCAGGAATCCAGAAACTCATTGACCTTTTATACACACACACTAATTACGAGCAAACAGATCACAGGTGAGGATGGTTACCTTTAATAGCCATTCAAATCCCTTTGTGTCAACTTGTGTGCATGTTATCAGGCCAAAATCACCAGGGTATGTAAACTTTTGATCAGGGTCATTTGGATAGTTTCTGTAGTCATTATGATATAAAAAGAGTAAACACAGCTGATTGATAATAAATGGCTTAAGCCAAACACTAACCATGAGTGAAAGAAAAGTTTTTGTGTTATCATTCATATTCTCTGAAAAATGGCCAAGAAGTCATAAATTCTGCCAGGGTGTGTAAACTTATGGGCACAACTGTATGTGAATGTTGCTTTCTGCAGTGCTTTCTGTGTTTTCGGACACGTGTTTTTGATGCGTTTTTGATGTATTTTGTGTTTTTTATTCTTTTTTTTTATTTTTATTTGGCCACTTTGTTGTTGGGCAGGTTAAATAACGCAAAACGCATTAAACATGCGTAAAAAAAAAATGGGCTAAAAAAGCACCACATGCGTTTCTTCAAGTCTCCATTAACCACTTACGGACCGCCCACCGTCGTTATACATCGGCAGTTTGAAGTGGAATATCGTTGTTATGGCAGAAGATAGCTGCCATAACCCCGGTATCATCTTTTTCAGCGGCCGGTCTGCTTTCAGATAAAAGTGGTCTCAGCGGCGGATTCGCCGCAAGATCAATTTTATCGGGGGTGGGAGAGGTGCCCTCCCGCTACGCTCCAGTGCCCTCCGCCACTTACCGGAGCCGTCGGTAGCGGCGGGGATGATGGCGTCCGCTATCTTTAGAGCCTGGATGCCGAGTGAGGGGAAGATGGCGCCCCCATTCGACTCCATAGCATTGGAGAGCGAAAGTGACGTCAAAACGTCACTTCTCCCCAATGCTCTTAATGGGAAGACTTTTACATTTTTTTTTCTTATTGCATTTTAGTGTAAATATGAGATGTGAGATCTTTTTGACCCCCAGATCTCATATTTAAGAGGTCCTGTCATGCATTTTTTCTATTACAAGGGATGTTTACATTAGATTTACGGCATTTTTATTATTATTTTTTTTTTTTACTAGTAATGGCGGCGATCTGCGATTTTTATTGGGACTGTGCTATTGCGGCGGACAAATCGGACACTTTTAACACATTTTTGGGACCATTGACAATTATACAGCGATCAGTGCTATAAAAATGCTCTGATTACTGTATAAATGTCACTGACAGGGAAGGGGTTAACACTAGAGGGCGATCAAGGGGTTAGATGTGTTCCCTCAGTGTGTTCTAACTGTAAGGGGGAAGAGAGAGATTGGTGTTCATACTTGGTATGAACACACGATCGGTCTCCTCTCCCCTGAGAGAACCGGGATCTGTGCGTTTACACCCACAGATCCCCGTTCTCGCTCTGTCATGAGCGATCGCGGGTGCCCGGTGGTCACCGCGCCCGCCAGGCACTTGCATCGGCTCCGGGCACACGCTGCGGGCATGCGCCCCTAGTGGCCAAAAGGCGAAGCAACGTAAGGTAACCTCGTTTCGCCACTTTCAAAGCACTGCCCATTTATTCCAATGGGCGGGGTATTTTGGGAGAGCTAAATACGATGCTCCCAACCCGCTCCAAAGATGCTGTTTCAGGACTTTTCAAAACGTCCCGCAAGTGCACCGCCCCAGTGTGAAAAGACACACTGAAATGAAAGGGAGGCGGTTTTCAGGCGCTCAGCAGAGGCTATTTCCAGCGCTAAAAAGCCTAAAAAACTGCTCCAGTGGGAAAGGGGTCTAAAAGCCCCAGCAGTGTCCATCAGTGCCACCAATCAGTGCCCATCAGGGACACAAATCAATGCCCATTACTGATGCCAGTCAGTGCTGCCTTTCAGTGCCCATCAGTGCCTGCTCAATAATGCCCACCAGTGCCGCCCCCATTAGTGCCCATCAGTGCCACCCATAAGTGCCCACCAGTGACACACATCAGTGCCCATCAGTGCTGCATATCAGTTTTTAATTGTCATATGATTTTATTCCTTTTACTAATATTAGAACCTTATCATTGAGGTACACCTTGGCATCAAGGAAAAGCACGGTAAATTATGACCAAAGGGTAATAGTTGGTGATAGCACTTTATGACATATCATATTTATGAATGAAGATTCATGTCAAGCGCTGTTAATATTTTCTTCTCCTAAGAAAGTATATCTATAACATTGTTTCTATTTATAACAGCAGCTAGTAGTGCACCACAAAATTTCTTTCCATTTTGAGCGCTAGGGTCAGAGTCTTTATTTAGCTCTGACATTCTTTTAAAGTGTGTTAACCTATTGCATTTGGCCACTAGGTGGTGCTGAGTATCAAAGGAATTTTCTATGATGCTTAGAGCCATCTAGTGGCCATATGTGGCATTTTCCATTTTAAAACAATGAAAAGCATTTAGCCAGCACTATTAAAGTGGTTGTAAAGGCAGAAGGTGCATTCTGTGCATCAAGATAAAATACCTTCGATGTGCAGCAGCCCCCCTAATACTAAGGCCCCATTTCAATTCAGTGAGGTTGCACGATAGACTCGGCTATCCAAGACTCCCCTCCTCATTGGCTGAGACAGCAGTGTGGCACCATTGGCTCCCAAGGCTGTCAATCAAAGTCAGTGAGCCAATGAGGAGAGAGAGGGGGGAGGGGCAGTGTCGTGGCTCTGTGTCTGAATGGACACACGGAGCTGCGGCTGCGGGTGACCCCTTAGCAAGCTGCTCGGTGTGAGGGCACTCAACAGGAGCATCGAACAGGGACCCAAGAAGAAGAGGATCCGGGCTACTCTGTGAAAAACCACTGCACAGAGCGGGTACGTTGCAGGGCAATTTGGATCATTCCATGAGATGTGTGCAAAGAACTGCTGTTGTATAAATGTAGGAGAAAAGGACCCAGGATTGGCATTATCATTTCTGAGCAGAAAAAGCTTTGTTTTGGGCTTTCTTGGGATTCTGTAAACCTGGATTGGGGCCTGGAGCTTGAAGGTTCTAAAGTGTCTTGGGTGGAATGAACCTTCTATCCTGTTACCAGGTTTTACCGGATGCCTGCAGCCTGTGTAAGTACACAGTTGTGCAGGATCTTATATACTTCAGCCTGAGGATAGCTCAGGGATCCCATTTTGGAGACAACTACCATATTGGAGACAGAAGGTCTCACCCAGGGGTCAGAGGAACCCCAATCAGGAGTGAAGAGACAGGTCTCAACCAGGAGGTCAGAGGTGCCCCAGCCAGGAGTCAAGGGACAGAAGGTCTCAACCAGGGGGTCAGAAGTGCCCCAGCCAGTAGTCAAGAGGCAGGAGGTCTCAACCGGGTGGTCAGAGGTGCCACAGCCAGGAGTCAAGAGACAGGTGGTCTCAATCAGGGAGTCAGAGGTCCCCCAGGCAGGAGTCAACATAGAGGAGGCCTCAACCAGAGCTGCTCCAGCCAGGAGTCAAGAGACAGAAGGCCTCAACCAGGGATTCAGAGGTGCCCCAGCCAGGAGTCAACATAGAGGAGGCCTCAACTAGAGCTGCCCCAGCCAGAAGTCAAGCCAGGAGGCCTCAACCAGGGTTCAGAGCTGCCCCAGCCAGGAGTCAAGAGACAGGAGGTCTCAACCAGGAGGTCAGAGGTGGCCGCCAAGAGTCAAGAGGCAGGAGGTCACAACCGGGTGGTCAGAGGTGCCACAGCCAGGAGTCAAGAGGCAGGAGGTCTCACCCAGGGGGTCAGAGGTGCCACAGCCAGGAAAAGAGAGACAGGAGGTCTCAATTAGCGGGTCAGTGGTGCCCCAGCCAGAAGTCAATAGACAGGAGGTCTCACCCACGGGGTCAGAAGTTCCCCAGCCAGGAGTCAATAGACAGAAGGTCTCACCCAGGGGGTCAGAAGTTCCCCAGCCAGGAGTCAAGAGACAGGAGATCTCAATCAGGGGGTCGCAGGTGCCCCAGCCAGTAGCCAGGAGGCCTCAACTCAGGAGCGCAGGTTGACTACTATTGGTGTGTCAGGAGAACCCCTATCCACAGGCCAGGAATGGGTGGTGCAGCAGAGCGCTGCGACTAAAGGCTGAGCGAACCAAGAGAACCAGGAGAGCTTGACAATACAGTCAGAGGGATGGGTAACAAGAGCAGTGGTGCTGCCGACATGTGGGCAACTGATTTCTATGTGAACTGTTACATTCTGTTTAATAAAAGTGGGCTTCCATTCCCTAAAATGCAATTTGGACTGGTATAACACATTGGAAAACGCATCTGCCACATGCGTATAATCACTCCAATACCACAGATGCTATAATTAAATCTTTTCAGAAATACAGCAATTGTAGCCTGTATATACGAAAAGAAGTACAAATAAACTATTTTTGTAGTTTTTTTAAAGAATTTGATAATTATTTTGATGTTGGTCTTAACAGCTCGCGAAAAAGACAGGATCTTACGTTTGAGTCCTAGAGAAATCTACACAGCACCGTTTATAAACGAAAACGATTAAAGTGTAGTGTTGTTAAGCCACGCGTCGCGGTCCCGTTGACGGGTGTGAAATAGCGGGCGCACTAATTTGCAGTTTGTCTCAAGCAGTTTGTTGGAAAGCCAGGGTCACCTCTCCAGGGGCCTTCCCCCGTTCCATCTGTGGGATTCACATCATATTGTAAGTAATTACACCAGATGATCAGCCTAAACTGAAAACCCCGGAGGACTTTTGTAACTTAATCCTGCATATCAACCTCCGCTCCGAGGGTCAGATCTACCGAGATTTACAGTGTATCGGCTTTCAGGTGAGCTGCAGTATTGAGCTCCAACACTGTCTCCTTCCTCATGTAGTGTTACGGCCTTATAATCTCTCGACAGACCTGATGAGAATTCAGATATAAAAAAAAAAGTAACACTTCTGTTGTATTCCAACACTACATTTTCTGTACGGAAAAAAAATAATACTGGAGTGACAGCGGAGATGGCAAGAAAATATACAGTGAGGACGGAAAGTATTCAGACCCCCTTAAATTTTTCACTCTTTGTTATATTGCAGCCATTTGCTAAAATCATTTAAGTTCATTTTTCTCCTCATTAATGTACACACAGCACCCCATATTGTACACACAGCTCCCCATATTGTACACACAGCACTCCATATTATACACACAGCACCCCATATTGTACACACAGCCCCCCATATTGTACACACAGCACCCCATATTATACACACAGCACCCCATATTGTACACACAGCACCCCATATTGTACACACAGCACCCCATATTGTACACACAGCCCCCCATATTGTATACACAGCACCCCATATTGTACACACAGCACCCCATATTGTACACACATCACCCCATATTGTACACACAGCACCCCATATTGTACACACAGCACCCCATATTATACACACAGCACCCCATATTGTACACACAGCACCCCATATTGTACACACAGCACCCCATATTGTACACACAACACCCCATATTGTACACACAGCACCCCATATTGTACACACAGCACCCCATATTGTACACACAGCACCCCATATTGTACACACAGCCCCCCATATTGACAGAAAAACACAGAATTGTTGACATTTTTGCAGATTTATTAAAAAAGAAAAACTGAAATATCACATGGTCCTAAGTATTCAGACCCTTTGCTGTGACACTCATATATATAACTCAGGTGCTGTCCATTTCTTCTGATCATCCTTGAGATGGTTCTACACCTTCATTTGAGTCCAGCTGTGTTTGATTATACTGATTGGACTTGATTAGGAAAGCCACACACCTGTCTATATAAGACCTTACAGCTCACAGTGCATGTCAGAGCAAATGAGAATCATGAGGTCAAAGGAACTGCCTGAAGAACTCAGAGACAGAATTGTGGCAAGGCACAGATCTGGCCAAGGTTACGAAAACATTTCTGCTGTACTTAAGGTTCCTAAGAGCACAGTGGCCTCCATAATGAGACCAAGATAGAACCTTTTGGCCTTAATTCTAAGCGATATGTGTGGAGAAAACCAGGCACTGCTCATCACCTGTCCAATACAGTCCCAACAGTGAAGCATGGAGGTGGCAGCATCATGCTGTGGGGGTTTTTTTAGCTGCAGGTACAGGACGACTGGTTGCAATCAAGGGAAAGATGAATGCGGCCAAGTACAGGGATATCCTGGATGAAAACCTTCTCCAGAGTGCTCAGGACCTCAGACTGGGCCGAAGATTTACCTTCCAACAAGACAATGACCCTAAGCACACAGCTGAAATAACGAAGAAGTGGCTTCACAACAACTCCGTGACTGTTCTTGAATGGCCCAGCCAGGGCCCTGACTTAAACCCAATTGAGCATCTTTGGAGAGACTTAAAAATGGCCGTCCACCAACGTTTACCATCCAACCTGACAGAACTGGAGAGGATCTGCAGGGAGGAATGGCAGAGGATCCCCAAATCCAGGTGTGAAAAACTTGTTGCATCTTTCCCAAAAAGACTCATCAAAAGGGGCTTCTACTAAATACTGAGCAAAGGGTCTGAATACTTAGGACCATGTGAGATTTCAGTTTTTGCTCTTTAATAAATGTGCAAAAACGTCAACAATTCTGTGTTTTTCTGTCAATATGGGGTGATGTGTGTACAATATGGGTGCTGTGTGTACAATATGGGGTGCCGTGTGTACAATATGAGGTGCTGTGTGTACAATATGGGGTGCTGTGTGTACAATATGGGGGGATGTGTGTACAATATGAGGTGATGTGTGTACAATATGGGGGGATGTGTGTACAATATGGGGTGTTGTGTGTACAATATGGGGTGCTGTGTGTACAATATGAGGTGCTGTGTGTACAATATGAGGTGATGTGTGTACAATATGGGGGGATGTGTGTACAATATGGGGTGCTGTGTGTACAATATAGGGGGATGTGTGTACAATATGGGGTGCTGTGTGTACATTAATCAGGAAAAAAATGAACTTAAATGATTTTAGCAAATGGCTGCAATATAACAAAGAGTGAAAAATGTAAGAGGGTCTGAATACTTTGGACATCTTTTAGCCTGTAATGGCTGGTGCTCAATTTTCTTGGGGGGCCGACCCTCACCCAGCCAGCCACCCCCCCCCCCTCAGCCAGGTAAATCGCTACCCACCCCCAGTCACTCGCTCGATCAACACCCCCCCATTGCTCGATCGATCACTGCTTCGGTCGTTCGCCCATCGCCCGCCAGGCCCCCCGCCAGCCCCAAACTTAACCCATCCAGGTCGAGGCCTTCCTTTATCTAGATGGCAGCTCACCTTCTCACAGAAAGTTAATAGATTGGTTTGGCAAGAACGATTCTTCAAGAATCCATGCTGTTTTCCTTACTAAAATCTTGTATATAGTCCCTTTCATGCCATCCGAGATCTTCCAGACTGTTGATGTTAGGCTGACTGGTCTGTAATTCCTAGGGATGTATTTTGGGCCCTTTTTTAAATATTGGTGCTACATTGGCTTTTCTCTAATCAGCTGGTACCATTCCAGTCAGTAGAGTAAAAATTAGGAACAATGGTCTGGCAATTACTTGACAGAGTTCCCTAAGGACCCTCGGGTGCAAGCCATCTCGTCCCAGTGACTTATTAATGTTAGGTTTTCCAAGTCTATTTCTAATTCTGTCCTGTTAACCATGAAGGTGCTTCCTGTGTTGTGTCATTATTATTATTATACAGGATTTATATAGTGCCAATAGTTTGCGCAGCGCTTTACAACATGAGGCAGACAGTACACTCACAATACAAATCAATACAGGAGGGATCAGAGGGCCCTGCGTGTTAGAGCTTACAATCTAGAAGGGAGGGTCAAGTGGAAACAAAAGGTTTTAACTGTGGGGGATGAGCTGATGGAAAAAATGAAAATACAGTTGTTAGGTGTGGGTAGGATAGGCTTCTCTGAAGAGAAGGGTTTTCAGGGATCTTCTGAAAGCTAATAAAGTAGGAGATAAGCGGACAGATTGGGGTAAGGAGTTCCATAGGATTGGAGAGGCTTTGGAAAAGGCCTGGAGGCAAGCATGGGAGGAGGTGACAAGGGAGCTAGAGAGCAGGAGGTCTTGAGAGGAACGAAGAGACCGAGTAGGTTGGTATTTAGAGACTAAGCTAGTGATGTAGCTGGGGGCGAAATTGTGGATGGCTTTGTACGTAGTTGTTAGAATTTTGAATTTAATTCTTTGGCCGAGCGGAAGCCAGTGGAAGGATTGACAGAGAGGAGTGGCAGACACAGAGCGATTGGTAAGGTGGATGAGTCTGGCAGCGGCATTCATAATGGATTGAAGAGGTGATAGACTATGTAGAGGTAAGCCAATGAGAAGGGAGTTGCAGTAGTCCAGGCGAGAGATGACCAGCGAGTAAATTAAGAGCTTTGTTGTGTCATTGGTTAGAAAGGGGCGTATTTTGGAGATGTTGCGGAGGTTGAGGCGGCAGGATTTGGACAGTGATTGGATGTGTTGCTTGAAGGAGAGTTCAGAGTCTAGGACTACACGTAGAACCTTGGCATGTGGGGATGGGCTTATAGTTGTGCCATCGCTGTGTCATGAGGATAAACACTGCAGTTTTGGTTACTGAAGCCCCCCGATTCCCTCGTGAAGACTGAGCAGAAGAATAAATTTAATACCTTTGCCATCTCTCCATCCTTAGTAGTCAGATGTCCTTCCTCATTCTTTATGGGGCCAATATGGTCTGTCCTCCCTCTTTTACTGTTTATATAGTTAAAGAATTTCTTGGGATTTTTTTTTGCTCTCCCCCGCTATGTGTCTTTCATGTTCCATCTTAGCTGCCCTGATTTTACCCTTACATTTTCTTGCTTTGAACCCAGCACTTCTTCAGCCTACGAGGAACTTTTTCTCTGGACTTGCGTAACGAAAGACTGTCTTTTATGGACTGGTTTAGCTATTGCTGTTTGGAGCGTCCTGAGGCTGCTCTTTAGAGGTGGGGGGGTGGGTACTGTCAGGAAAGGACACACCTGCTGGTGGCACTGTGGCTCCAAGATCCATAGGCTACAGTTCCAGTGTCCACCAGCGGGTGTCTCCCAGCAGATTAACTATACAGTGAAAACAAAAAGTCAACCCCGGCGGTGAAAACCTGCAGGTAAAATACAGCGGTACTTCTCCGACTATCCGGCGGCCTCCCCACAGCAACCAAAATGCCGGCTCCTTGCAACTCCCGGCACAAGGTCTGATAGAGCCTCGATCCTTTGGCACCTCGGAAGCTTTTTCCGACACTCCAGCGTTGTTCCACCCTGACCTGCAGAGCTCCCTCCATCAGCCACTCACCCTGAGATCAGATGCTGAGCTACGGTCCGTCCTGCAGGCACTTCTGACCAGAGCTGACATAGAGGCCCTCAATGGCCACGTTGAGGCCACCCACCGAAAGGAAAAGCAGGCAGTCAAAAAAGACATTAAATCCATGTAAACTCGGCTAGAGTCCGGAGAGACATCTGTGACGGCACTGGAGAGGAGAGTGACGGCGCTGGAGACGCAGCAGACCGTACAGGCAACCACGGCAATGTCCATGCAGCTCCACATGGAGGAAATTGAGGACTGTAGGAGGCGTAACAACCTGCAGATACGGGGACTTCCAGAGGCCACAGGCACGGAAGATCTGGCGGCAAATACACTTGCAATTTTCCGCCAGCTGGCCGGTGAGTCATTCCCAGACTCCATGGAATTCGATCGCATACATAGAGCACTGGGCCCCTGCTCCCCTGACCCAGAGAGGCCCGGGATGTATCTGCTGGATCCACCGATACTTGCACAAAGAACTTATACTGCGGAAGGCCTGGGACACAGGAGAAGTGGAATGGGACGGCGCTGTAATCAAAATACGGCCTGATCTCTCCAGAGCGACACTGCAGCACCGAGCTCTTCTCAGACTGGTCCTGGAGCTCGCTAGGCAACTGGGCCTTACATACAGGTGGGGATTTCCCCTCACAGTCACATTCAGGAGAGATCTGCAATACTTCACCCTCCGCACACCTGAGGATCTCCCTGCCCTCTTTGCCTTCATGGAGACGGCTCCCGTTGCAGTACCGAACTGGCTACAGCACCTTGCCCGGGCGACTGGCCTCACCAATGCAGCGGCGGCAGCCAGGGGGAATCTATCACCTAGACCACAGAGAAGCAGGCGATGATTTTGACTCTCTCCCCCAGAGGGCCGACGTGAATCATGACCTTCGCATCACCTGCACTAGGAAATTGCATGTCTACCTGAAGTCTCGGTGTCCATCACTGCATGGAACCACTCAGGATTTTTTTTTTCTCAAGGGCTTTGCTCCTTTATGTTTCTGCCTTCAACGGCAAGGTACCACCTGCAGTGTCCCATCTGTTGCTGACCCTGCCTCCGCCCGTCTGCTGAGAATGCCGATGTGGCAGGGGTCGGTGCACACCTCCACAGGATGTCTCTTGAAGGTCTTAGTGCCTTAATGTTTCATGCCCTTATATCAGCGGTATCTACATACCCCAGAACTATACACGGTTTATCTCATGCAACATACCTGTTTATTTTACCAGCCCGCTATGTTGATTAGAATCATCTTATCTGACAGTAGATGTTACTATGTGCTTGCTAACTATGTTATGCAATCCTTGTTTATTATTTCCCTGCACTGTTATAGGCGGACAAAAATGTGGGGTTTATGTTTTTTAGGTGGGCTCCCTTACCACTCAATCTCATCCCCTGCCTGTTTTATAGGGGAGGGGGTACCCCGGATCAGGGGAAGACAGGTGGCAACGCACAACGCTGGGGGGACTATAGTAGGCGGATCCTCTGAGATGGCTGTCTGCTGCCTGTGGGTGCCCCTAGAGAGTCAATACCTTCATTATCACCACTATGCCCGATCCCCATCAAGGGCCAGGCGACGTTTGCTTTTGAAGGGATAGTCGGCTCGGCCCTGAGGAATCCCTGGCGGTAGGGGGATATGGAAGTCCTGGGCTGGGCGGCCTTGAGAACACCCTTTCTCCGGAGAAGATGAGGGGGAGACAGGGCTGTGTATGGCGGATATCAACTCGAGCCAAGCCATATCGCAAAGTTGGGTGTTCCACCCAGTACAGTATTCATTATAGATAGCAGGGTGGGTAAGTGGGGCCGCATCAGCTCCTCTTTGGCCTGATCCTACCCCTCCCCCACGTAGGTCAAGGCACGGGTTCTCGACGGTTCGTCAAAGTGTGCTGTAGCAAATCTTTTCGCCTCACTTAGAGGGGTGCACAGTGACACACTGTCCACCTTTTGATTATTTAACTCTAACGTTCTCCTCCTTTACTTTAACTCTCTCCCCTCTCTTTTCCCACCTCTTCCTATCCCCCCCATACCCATTCACCTACACTTTCCCCACTCCCCATCCCTCTCTCCCCCCCCAGTTTCTCAGCGGCTATGGCGTCTCTTAAGATTGTTTCGCTAAATGCAAAGGGCCTGAACACACCCGAAATACGACGCATACTCTTGAATGACCTTAAAAAAATTACACACCGATGTGGCATTCATCCAAGAAACTCATTTTAAGGTGAACAGAATTCCTTTTCTCCAGAACAGATTCTATCCCATATCCTATCATACACTTAACGCCGCAGCGAAATCCAAAGGGATCTCAATACTCCTCTCAGGTAAAATCCCATGGATCTGTTGTGACACTAGGATAGATGCGGAGGGGCGATTTGTCTTCATTCAATAGTTCAGTAGGTGACGCATGGGTGACACTCGCTAATATCTATGCTCCTAATGATCGTCAGGATGTCTTTGTTCATCGTGTTCTAGATGACCTCCTAGAATTTGCGGAGGGCCAATTGATCCTGGGGGGAGATCTCAATACTGAACCCATCGGGAGACACCTCCACAGGTCTATAATCTGTCCCCTCTGGTGTCCTTCGGCGGATATCAAAACACATACATAGAGCCCAATTGGCGGACGTGTGGAGGCTACAACATCGGGAGAGAGGTAAAAAACAGCAAGAAGCACCAATCTAAGTGCAGTATCATGAAACTTTAATGAGATAATTATAAACGGACAAACAGCCAAATGGCTACTCACAAAGATGAAATAGGTTAAGGCAAGGACAAGTAATGGGTCCAGGGACGTCCTCCTCAGATGTGGGCAAAGTGCATGGTGCAGGTTCTCCTGGAAGCGCTGTCCACGTTAGGATGTGCAAGTAGTCACCGGGGTCATCGCTGGGTGCTGGGCTGCAAAACGATGGAGGTGGCTTCTTGCTGTTTTTTACATTGTTTTTTCAGAGTTGCCTGCTTCCACTCTCAAGTGAGCTGCCGCTGGTGCTTTTTATCAGATCTTTAATTTCAGTGACTTTTTATATATATATATATATACATACAATTTTTCTATATATATATAATTTTATTGACTATCACACCCTGGATGTTTTTTCACATTTACTTTGGACTCTTTATATGCATGTTTGTATGTTCTAGCGCCATTTATCCTTTTTTGTATTCGGGAGAGAGGTACTATACCTATTATTCCTCCCCTCACAAGGTCTACACGAGAATAGATTTGACCCCATTTATATCCATATACATTTTTGGTTTCCAGGAAAGTGGAGAAGGATGGACCTAATTTATTCAGCACTTACTGTACCATTGGGAAAGGTGAGTCAGAAGACTGCCTAGAAATAGTTACTTTGGTAACGTTAGTAAGGTAGGATTGACCCCATTTAATCAGCACCTACTATTGATAAAGGTGAGCCAGAAAACCACCTGGCACAGTATCTTATATCTATATTGTTTTAGGTTTCCAGGCAAGCAGGGAAGGATGGAACCTCATTTAGTCCAGCCAAGTTTTATCCCATGTTAAGCCCTGATGAAGGAGCGCTGTAGCAAGTGTTGGCCGTTTTTTTATAGGCTTTTTTTTTTTTTAACCAGCAATTCAAATCTTACACTCTTTCAACACTTTTGGTCTGGTGTTCTTTTTTTTTGTATTTCTGTAGTTTACACTACTGTTGATTGCCCATTGAGGGAAGCTTGCTATGTGGGAGCTGCCTCCCCAGAGTTATTGCGCTTGTTTGATGTCTTCCTTCATCCGACTATACATGCAAGTCTAAAATTCCTTAGCACCTCGTTGCCTATGTTCTAAAAAAAAGTTCACAAATCCTTCAGGACAGCAAGGTAGGATTGACCCCATTTAATCAGCACTGTAACAGAACGTCCCACACTCTGCTTGAGTGCTTCCGTCATAAACTGCTTCCTTCTAGTATGAAGATAGATATCAGATATTATAGCCGCATATTGCAACCAAGAACTAGGCAAGACTTGTTTGGCTGCAAAGCTGGGCCACGTTTATTTGAACAAACTAACACAAAACACGTACACCACAGGAGGACACCCCCTCCAGATTATATTACCCTAACAATACAACCTGTACACAGGATAATAATTAGAACAACAGACATATACTATAAACATTATGTTAATTAGCCACCTGGATGACTCACCCAGACAAAAATAAAAGGTGAATGGGAATTCACACCTAGACAAAGCTTTGATTAATCAGGATCTCACTATAGGTCAGACTTACTGTCACTGAACTTCACACAGTGCAATACACATTATCATAAGTATAAACACAGAACACTTTCAGACAATAGCAGGAAACCTACTGTCAATAAACACTTTATGGCAGGGGGCCCCAGACAGGTGGCTTTCTAAAGACATCAACATCAGCTATGAGTCCCAAGCTGGCAGAGACCATCATTGCCTTTTTAATAATGGCCTTCTGCATTACATAACAGAACATCTTCCTAAATGCTTGTAGCTCCCTCAAATGCCAGGGCCCATAGTCAGTAGGCAAGAGGCTAGCATTCAGTCCCCTCCAAAAGCCTCTGTCCCGGGTGAGTCTATCACAAGCACCTGCTTTTGATGAAGGTGAGCCAGAAGACCACCTGGCACAGTACCATGTGTCCATATTGATTTTGGTTTCCAAGAAAGCGGAGAAGGATGGACCTCATTTATTAATGGAAAAGGTGAGTCAGAAGACTGCCTGGAGCTGGTAACTTGGAACTGCATTGATTTAGGTTTCCAGGCAAGCAGGGAAGGATAGAACTCCATTTAGTCCAGGCAAGTTTTATCCCATGTTGAGCCCTGATGGAGTGTGTTAGCCGCAGCTGGAGTCTCGGTAAGCCTTATGGAGACATCGGCTGTGTGTCTCTGGGTGGGAGTGGTCCAAGGCTATCAAACTGGGGAGCTGAGCTGATGAAGAAGGTGAGGCCGTGCCTTAGAAACACATTCTGATTGGCCAGACAGCCTTTGGTGCGGACCCCATTTAATGAGCACCCACTATTAATGAAGGTGAGCCAGAAGACCGCCTGGCACAGTATCTTATATCCATATTGATTTTTGGCTTCCAGGAAAGAGGAGAAGGATGGACCTCATTTATTCAGTACTTACCATTGGGAAAGGTGAGTCAGAAGACTGCCTGGAGTTGGTAAATTGTAAGTGTTGGCTGTTTTATATGCCTTTTTTTTACTAACAAAAACAATCTTGGACTCATCTCATCTTGGACACCATTTAGTCCAGCCAAGTTTTATCCCATGTTGAGTCCTGACGAAGGGGCACTGTTGCCCCCCCAAAAGTGGTGGCTGTTTTACAGTCCTTTTTTTTTTTTTTTTTTTTACCAACAATTAAAATATTAGACTCGTTCATTAGTTTTGATCTGCTGTTCTTTTTTTTTTGTATCTCTGTGGTTTGAGCTACTGTTGAGTGCCCATCGAGGGAAGCCGTGCCGTGCGGGAGCTGCCTTCGCCAGAGCTATTGAGCTTGCTTGAAGTTTTCCTTCATCTGACGACACGCGCAAGTCTAAACGTCCCCTTGTTGAGCGCCTTGTTGAGTATGTAATTCTGAAAAAGTCCACAAATTCTTCATTTTAAAAGACAAAGATAACATCTAACCCGTAATGTACAACAAACTATCAACTCTTAACCTACACCCTGAAAGCATTTCATCGCAATTGATAACATGGTTCAACTAGAGTAGCAAAAAAAAAAAAAAACGATAAATAAATAAAAACGTGCAATTGTTTCAACGGCAACCATCGATTTCAGCCAAAAAGAACCACTCGAGTGATATTAAAAGTGTTGCCGAGCTACTTTGAGGATTTGAAATGCTATCAGAAAGCATATTGCTTTGCGCTGTGCTTGTCTGCAGGGGGGAAGGCAAGCTACGTAATTGTTGAACGTACATCTGTGGAAGTGAATTATGAAAGGAAAATTGTGTTCCGGAACATATTGTATCTGAAAAGGCATGTTTCCAAGAACCAACGTGCCAACTTTGTCACCTGCAAACAGGATTAGTTCGTTTTTTTTTTTTTTTGTTTTTTGTTTTTTTTACTTTTTTTTTTTTTTTTAAGTTTGTGCCATTTGTGTTACTAATTTCATTCCAATAGCCTCCAGCTTGTTAATAGCAAAATAGGACCTTTGCATTGCCTGCAGCATCAAAGCAAATGTGGGGAAAGGAAAATGAAAGCCCCCGTAGCTGTTTCTCGAGATTGGATGTAAAAATATTTGGATGTTTGATGAGCTGTGAGCGGCCTTTCACTTTTTCTCCCTGGCTGATGATGGTATTTTTTTTTTTTTTTTTATTCCCGTAATGCAGAATTTAAGTTGTTACTGTACATTTTGTCTAACAAGCAACCAGCAAAGGCTTAATTACCTGTTAAAGTGTTTTCAGCTGCTGCCGCTAATAGAAGACAAAAAAAAAAAGAAAATGTTTTGGTCGCAGGTGTAGGTCAGTTACATTCCCGGGTTAATATATTATTATTTTTATGGACGTGTTCTTTTTTGTATAAAACGTTATTAGAGAGGTTAGAGGAACAAGGACTAGTAGAAAAAAAAAAGATTAAATCTGGTGTTCAGGCAATTTAGAATAGAAAAGGGTGCACATCCAACGTGTCCTTTTTTTTTCTTCTTAGCTTCAAGAAACTTTATTTTGATACGGGAACCAAAATCAATATGGATTGGATACGAGGTACCGTGGTCTTCTGACAGAAACCTACCCAAACCCATAGCCAAACCTCCCAACATTTTGAGATGGGAATGAGGGACACCTACTTGCAAACGTATGTAGGCAGGGCTTTTTTTCTCAGAAAATAGGTGCAGGAACTCAACCATGCCCACCACACACACATACCTGCCAAATGGCATCAAATAGTAGCTCCTCTCTCTGCAAACAACCCATCCCTCCACTGTCCTCATCTTCTCCCACCTCCTTAAAAGCTCCACCATCTACCACATGCCTTATGTTTGCTGCAATAATAAGCTGAAGCAAGGGAGATCATGCAGTAGGAGCATCAACAACTGGTCACCAGGGAAAAAATGGAGACCACAGAGGTTGCAGCCTACCACGCACCCTCTCCTGCCCATGACTGCACTTAACCCTGGGCACCTGTTCTGTATCTCCCTTGTCCCTGTCCAGCACTCTGTGGTATCTGCGCAGAGATCTGACCTGTGGGAGCTACTGGGAGATAAGCTATCACTTGTAAACAAAGAAGCTGGACTTCTGTTTTACCAGGTAAAAGTGGTGAGCAGGGAGCAGAAGACCTGAACCAGAGGTGGTGGAACTGAGTTCCCCCCTAGTTCCTGCTGACACATTAGACTTGATGTTGTGAACTTATCCACATTACAATAATGTTTGTTGAAAAAATAAAAAATAAAAAAAATAATGCCGTCAGAAAAAGTCCGATGGGAGCTTTTGGTCAGACATTCTGACCATGTGTATGCCCCATCGGACTTTTTCTGTCGACATTTCTGATGGACTCAGATATAGAACATGTTCTAAATCTTTCCGTCGGAAATGCCGACAGAGTTTATCCCGTTGGCAGTCTGACTGTGTGTATGGGGCATAAGAACATTGCCCCCTGTCATACCCTGCTTGGCTGACACGTTTCACCCCAGCCAGATGACCTCTATGAATAAGTCACAGCTGGAGTGAAACACCGTATTTGTGTCAGGGCCTGAACCTGGTACCTCTGCTGTGTTTGGCAGTAACCCTTCTCGCTGAGCAACCTGAGGTGCTGGACAGTTCTCTGTTTGACTGCTTAGAACAATCTTGCCTTGTCCCTTGTTTCCGTTGAACCTTGAGCTTTTTGCTCCTCCCATGAACTTCCTGATTTAAGCCATGTCTCTACACTTCCTGTTTGCCAGATTATTGTGCTCTCTCAACCAATATCTTGCTCTTGTCACTCCTGCTGCCGGGCGTATCTTCTCTGCCACTCGTTACTGACCTTTGGTTTGTAGCTTGACTACGCTTCTGCTTAATCCCAACCTGCAACCACTTGTTACCGACCTTTGACTTCTATACTGACAACACTTCTTCTTGATCCCTACCTGCTATATCTGCTACTGGATCCCAGATTTAAAAATTCACACCACACTCCTATGAAGGATAAAGGTCTGGCATGGATTTTAGGTGGGCCCCCATGCTGTTTTTTTGTGGGCTGCCCTTAAAAAAAAACACCACACCCCTATCAAGGATAAAAATCTAGCATGTATTTTTAGAGAGGAACCTCAATATTTTTTGTAGGTTCCCCATAAAGATCCACGTCACTTGGATGGGGGACCCCCACACTGTTTTTGCAGGGCATGTGGTCTGTATATGTCAGAAGGGAGGAGGGGTGTGCAAGCTCGCTGCCCCTACCTTTCCTGACCAGTCATGTGGCATGCCTAGATAAGGGTCTGGTATGTAATTTGAAGGAGGAAAAAAACTACAGCACTGGGTCCCCTCAAAATTTTACTAGATAGGGGTCTAGTGTGGGTTTCTAAAGAGGGACTTCACACAAAAACAAAAGTATAAAATTAAACATAATCGTCGAACACTGGCACCTAGTGGCATAACTATTGGTAACAGTACAATATATGAGAAGATTTGTTGCACCCCTGTCTGTATAAACATCAAGCTAACCAGTTTTAGCTACACTTCAAGAAAAAAAAAATATTTTGTGGGGAAAAACCACATAGCAATTGTTTATGATGCACAGGGCTTAGACAAACGAAATGTTATCCAATTAGGGTCTATATAAATTTAAAGAAAAAGACTTACCTGCTCAAAAGGCGTTTTTCTTTTACTGGAATTACCCTTTAAATTCAACATAATCTGTCTGGACTCTAACTTCTTTATCTCTCATAGTCTTGTTCTTTAATTTACTTTCTCTCTGCACTTCTGCCTGACTCTGGAACACAGAAGAGCTGACAGGCCACAGCTGATAAAAGCAATAAAAGAAGGGTAACACGACAGGATGGATCATCCAGTCCCTTTGGGGAAATTAAATGTTAAGGCACAATCAGAGTGCAATTAAACAGGATTTATGTGGGAGGAAGAGCAGCCGAGGTGCCCGGTCAGTCTGATTGTTCGGTGACAAGCGGCAGTTATGTTTTTTTGCTCTGCGGCTCCCAGGTAGATGCGGCCATCCTTGTACTGCACCTGTGCATTGTAAATACTTGGTAATTGCTCCTGTCACCTGAAGATATTTTCCCGGCTTTGACTTGATAAATAGGGCACAGCATTATCCTCTGTGAGGGAGAGATTTGTTCTGACATTTCTAAGTCACATAAAGCAAGAAAATCAGAGAGAAATGCTTTTATAGAGGTCTGATTTGTTTTACTGACCTATGAATGCAGTATGTTAATTGAGAATTATTTCCTTCCTTCCTTCTTTCCTTCCTCCCTTGTCTTCCTTCCTTCCATCCTTTGTCCGTCCTTTCTACCTCTCTTCTTCTCTCCCTTCTTTCCTCCCCATCTACCTCTCTTCCCCCTTCCTTCCTTCCTTCATTGTTTTCTCCTTGTCTTCCTTTCTCCTTGTGTTCCTTCCTTCCTTGCTTCCTTCCTTTCTCCATCTCATCCTCCATTCCTTCCTTCCTATCTGCCTACATTCCCCCTTTCCTCCCCCCCTTCCTTCCATCCATTTCTCCTTGTCTTCCTTCCATCCTTTCTACCTCTCTTTCTCCCTACCGGCTTCTCCTCCCCATTTGCCACTCCTCTCCTTTGATTCCTTCCTTCCTCTTTGTCTTCGTTCCTTTCTCCTTGCCTTCCTTGCTTCCTTTCTCCCTTTCTTCCTCCCTTCCTAACTTCCTATCTGCCTCTATCCCCCCTTTCCTTTCCCTCCCTTCCATTGTCCATTTCTTCTTGTCTTCCTTCCATCCTATCTACCTCTCTTCCCCCCTACCTTCTCCCCCCCCCATCTGCCGCTCTTGCCCTTTGATTCCTTCCTTCCTCCTAGTCTTCATTCCTTCCTTCTTGTCTTCGTTCCTTTCTCATTACCTTCCTTCCTTCCGTGCTTCCTTACTTCCTTTCTCCCTTCCTTCCTTCCTATCTGCCTCTGTTCCCTCTTTCCTTTCCCTCCCTCACTCCCTTTGCTCATTTCCCCTTGTCTTCATTCCATCCTTTCTCCCTTTCTTCCTGTTTGCCTCTCTTCCCCCTTCCTTCCATTCTCCATCTCATCCTCCTTTCCTTCCTTCCTATCTGCCTACATTCCCCCTCCCCCCCCCCCTTCCTTCCATCCATTTCTCCTTGTCTTTCTTCCGTCCTTTCTACCTCTCTTCCTCCCTACCGGCTTTTCCTCCCCATATGCCGCTCCTCCCCTTTGATTCCTTACTTCCTCTTTGTCTTTGTTCCTTCCTCCTTGCCTTCCTTGCTTCCTTTCTCCCTCTCTTCCTCCCTTCCTAACTTCCTATCTGCCTCTATTTCCCCTTTCCTTTCCCTCCCTGCCTCCCGTCGTCCGTTTCTTCTTGTCTTCTTTTCTTCCTTCCGTCGCTTCCTCCCTAACTTCTTCCCCACCCCCATCTGCCGCTCCTTCCCTTTGATTCCTTCCTTCCTCCTAGACTTTGTTCCTTTCTCATTGCCTTTGTTCCTTCCGTACTTCCTTACCTCCTTTCTCCCTTTCTTCCTTCCTTCCTATCTGCCTCTATTCCCTCTATCCTTTCCCTCCCTCACTCCCTTCGCTCATTTCCCCTTGTCTTTCTTCCATCCTTTCTCCCTTTCTTCCGATTTGCATCTCCTCCCCCTTCCTTCCTTTCTCCCTCTCTTCTTCCTTCCTTCCTATTTCCATCACTTCCTTCCTTCCTTCCTTCCTTCCTTCCTTCCTTCCTTCCTTCCTTCCTTCCTTCCTTCCTTCCTTCCTTCCTTCCTTCCTTCCTTCCTTCCTTCCTTCCTTCCTTCCTTCCTTTTCCATCTTTTTTTTCCCTTCTGCATTTCTTTTATTGTTACTCCTCTTTGTCTATCCTCTCAGCAATAGGTGTTGACCAGAAGCAGCAGAAACTACCAGTTTTGGTAGATGTCCAGCCATCTGGGATCACTTCTGGGTAGAACTTCTACTAAGTTAAAACTCAGTCTCTGTGTAAATGATCCTCCCATTCAAGCCCTCCTACCTATTAAAAAAAAAAACACACATGCAACACATTTTTTTTTTTTTTTTTGAGTCTGTTATATGACCCTTCCTGTGCCTCTTCCAGGAGCAGAGAACAGGGATCCCCATTCTACCATGCAAAATAATATCTGATTGATGAGGTGTGTCCTAGGGAGTGATTCTAACTGTGTGGGGGATGGGCTTCAACTCATATGACAGCGATCACTGCTCTCAATGACAGGGAGCAGTGGTCTCTGTCATGACACAAGGCAGAACAGGGAAATGTCTTGTTTACATAGGCTCTACCCTGTTCTGCGGCTCCGTGACACAATCGCCGGGAGACCAGCGGACATCAAGTCTGCGGGTCCCACGGGTACGGTCACGCTGTACGCGGTGGGTGTGCGCGGGCTTGCTAGCCCCGGCTCTCAAAGGGGACGTACAGGTACGCCCATTTGCCCACCGCTGCCTTTGTGCCGACGTACATTGGTGTGCGGCGGTCTGCAAGTGGTTAAGAATAAATATTAATAATAAAAAGTTTTTATTATTGTTATTTATTATTAATAATTCATTACGTTACATTCGTTATTTTGGATAATTCCTAACTTTGGATAAATTTGTATTTGTGACGTTCACTAACAGCCAAATTTGAAAGGAAATTACAATACCTATAATTTAAAAGTTAGTAATAGTTAAGTTATTATTAGCTAATTATTATTTCAGATTTACGAATTTTTGAATTTCCGAATTTACAAATTTACAAATGTATGAATTTAAGCATTTACGAATTTACGAATGTGCGAATTTATGAATGTGCGAATTTATGAATGTACGAAATTCAAATTTACGAATATTCGGAAACATTCGTTAAACGGGTTTTTCATTAATTCGGATATTTCTGAATTAACAAATTTGTCAAGATTCTTTAAAAAAGGAATTCGGAACGAAACTAATTACACATGTCTATAAGTTTATTTGGTTCTCTAGTGACAATTTACCCCAGGTGATCGGTTACATTTAGCACCCTCTTAGAATAGTTTGCTAGAGAGGCTCAGGCAAATTTCGTTTTTTTGGCTTCTCTGTAAATATTGGAGCAGGGTGTGATTATTTTTGGCTGTTCTGGGTCTCAATGGTTGCTCAGCTACTTTTTCCTGCCTTCTAGTGGATTCTAGAATGTAGTAGTTTGGAAAAGGCAGACCCTTGGCTTGAATATTTATGTAGGCTCAGCCAATCCTTGGGGAAAATGTCCAGTAGGCGGTTGAAGAGGGCATAAATAGTTTGAGGCTTGGAGCAGCGGGGTTCATGTCCAGGAGGAGAAGGTCCCAGCCTGAAGAGCTGCTGCTCTTCTGGGTAGTGTAGCTAACATTTGTAGGAGTTCATCGAGGTCCTAGGTCAGTGGTAGGTGGAGGGCCTATCCTCTGGAAGCAGTTGAAGCCAAATCAAGAGGGTTCGCTGAGGATTAACAAGAGAAGTGTCTGGCTGATATTGGGGGGACACTGTGAATATACCCCTCACATTTTTGTAAATATTTTCTTCTATCTTTTCATGTGACAACACTGAAGAAATGACACTTTGCTACAATGTAAAGTAGTGAGTGTACAGCTTGTATAACAGTGTAAATTTGCTGTCCCCTCAAAATAACTCAACACACAGCCATTATTGTCTAAACTGCTGGCAACAAATGTCAGTACACCCCTAAGTGAAAATGTCCAATTAGCCATTTTCCCTGGGGAGCAGGTGTGTTAAATTTGGTGTTATCGCTCTCACTCTCTCATACTGGTCACTGGAAGTTCAACATGGCACCTCATGGCAAAGAACTCTCTGAGGATCTGAAAAAAGAATTGTTGCTCTACATAAAGATGGCCTAGGCTATAAGAAGATTGCCAAGACCCTGAAACTGAGCTGCAGCACGGTGGCCAAGACCATACAGCGGTATAACAGGACAGGTTCCCCTCAGAACAGGCCTCGCCATGGTCCACCAAAGAAGTTGAGGTCACGTGCTCAGCATCATATTCAGAGGTTGTCTTTGGGAAATAGACATATGAGTGCTGCCAGCATTGCTGCAGAGGTTGTGGGGGGGGGGGGGTCAGCCTGTCAGTGCTCAGACCATACGCCGCATACTGCATCAAATTGGTCTTCTGTCATCCCAGAAGGAAGCCTCTTCTAAAGATAATGCACAAGAAAGCCTGCAAACAGTTTGCTGAAGACAAGCAGACTAAGGAGATGGATTACTGGAACCATGTCCTGTGGTCTGATGAGACCAAGATAACTTATTTGGTTCAGATGGTGACAAGCGTGTGTGGCGGCAACCAGGTGAGGAGGACAAAGACAAGTGTGTCTTGTCTACAGTCAAGCATGGTGGTGGGAGTGTCATGGTCTGGGGCTGCATGAGTGCTGCCGGCACTGGGGAGCTACAATTCATTGAGGGAACCATGAATGCCAACATGTACTGTGACATACTGAAGCAGAGCATGATCCCCTCCCTTCAGAGACTGGGCCGCAGGGCAGTATTCCAACATGATAACGACCCCAAACACACCTCCAAGACGACCACTGCCTTGCCAAAGAAGCTGAGGGTAAAGGTGATGGACTAGCCAAGCATGTCTCTAGACCTAAACTCTATTGATCATCTGTGGGGCATCCTCAAACGGAAGGTGGAGGAGAGCAAGGTCTCTAACATCCACCAGCTCTGTGATGTCATCATGGAGGAGGGGAAGAGGACTCCAGTGGCAACCTGTGAAGCTCTGGTGACCTCCATGCCCAAGAGGGTTAAGGCAGTGGTGGAAAATAATGGTGGCCACACAAAATATTGACACTTTGGGCCCAACTTGGAGATTTTCACTTAGGGGTGTACTGACTTTTGTTGCCAGCGGTTTAGACATTAATGGCTGTGTGTTGAGTTATTTTGAGGGGACAGCAAATTTACACTGTTATACAACCTGTACACTCACTACTTTACATTGTAGACAAGTAGGGATGAGCTTCGAGTTCGAGTCGAACTCATGTTCTACTCGAACATTGGCTGTTCGCAAGTTCGCCGAACAGCGAACAATTTGGGGTGTTCGCGGCAAATTCGAATGCCGCGGAACACCCTTTAAAAGTCTATGGGAGAAATCAAAAGTGCTAATTTTAAAGGCTTATATGCAAGTTATTGTCATAAAAAGTGTTTGGGGACCTGGGTCCTGCCCCAGGGGACATGGATCAATGCAAAAAAAAGTTTTAAAAACGGACGTTTTTTCAGGAGCAGTGATTTTATTAATGCTTAAAGTCAAACAATAAAAGTGTAATATCCCTTTAAATTTCGTACCTGGGGGGTGTCTATAGTATGCCTGTAAAGGGGCGCATGTTTCCCGTGTTTAGAACAGTCTGACAGCAAAATGACATTTTGAAGGAAAAAACTCATTTAAAACTACCGCGGCTATTGCATTGCCGACAATACACATAGAAGTTCATTGATAAAAACGGCATGGGAATTCCCCACAGGGCAACCCCGAACCAAAATTAAAAAAAAAAAATGATGTGGGGGTCCCCCTAAATTCCATACAAGGCCCTTCGGGTCTGGTATGGATATTAAGGGGAACCCCAGCCAAAATTTAAAAAAAAAATTGACGTGGGGTTCCCCCTAAATTCCATACCAGACCCTTCAGGTCTGGTATGGATTTTAAGGGGAACCCCGCGCCAAAAAAAAAAAAAAAAAACGGCATGGGGTCCCCCTAAAAATCCATACCAGACCCTTATCCGAGCACGCAACCTGGCAGGCCGCAGGAAAAGAGGGGGGGACGAGAGTGCGGCCCCCCCCCCCTCCTGAACCGTACCAGGCCACATGCCCTCAACATTGGGAGGGTGCTTTGGGGTAGCCCCCCAAAGCACCTTGTCCCCATGTTGATGAAGACAAGGGCCTCATCCCCACAACCGTGGCCGGTGGTTGTGGGGGTCTGCGGGCGGGGGGCTTATCGGAATCTGGAAGCCCCCTTTACCAAGGGGACCCCCAGATCCCGGCCCCCCCCCTGTGTGAAATGGTAAGGGGTTACTTACCCCTACCATTTCACTAAAAAACTGTCAAAAATGTTAAAAATGACAAGAGACAGTTTTTGACAATTCCTTTATTTAAATGCTTCTTCTTTCTTCCTTCATCTTCTTCTTCTTCTGGTTCTTCTGGCTCTTCTGGTTCTTCCTCCGGCGTTCTCGTCCAGCATCTCCTCCGCGGCGTCTTCTATCTTCTTCTCCTCGGGCCGCTCCGCACCCATGGCATGAGGGGGGAGGCTCCCGCTCTTCTCTTCATCTTCTTCTTCATCTTCATCTTCTTCTTCATCTTCTTCTTCTTCTTCTTCTCTTCTTCATCTCTTCTTCCTTCTTCATTTCTTCTGCGGGCCGCTCCGCATCCATGCATGGAGGGAGGCTCCCGCTGTGTGACGGCGTCTCTTCGTCTGACGGTTCTTAAATAACGGGGGGCGGGGCCATCCGGTGACCCCGCCCCCCCCTCTGACGCACGGTGAATTGACGGGACTTCCCTGTGACGTCACGGGGAATGCCACAGGGAAGTCCCGTCATGTCCCGTGCGTCAGAGGGGGGCGGGGTCACCGGGTGGCCCCGCCCCCCGTTATTTAAGAACCGTCAGACGAAGAGACGCCGTCACACAGCGGGAGCCTCCCTCCATGCATGGATGCGGAGCGGCCCGCAGAAGAAATGAAGAAGGAAGAAGAGATGAAGAAGAGAAGAAGAAGAAGAAGAAGAAGATGAAGAAGAAGATGAAGATGAAGAAGAAGATGAAGAGAAGAGCGGGAGCCTCCCCCCTCATGCCATGGGTGCGGAGCGGCCCGAGGAGAAGAAGATAGAAGACGCCGCGGAGGAGATGCTGGACGAGAACGCCGGAGGAAGAACCAGAAGAGCCAGAAGAACCAGAAGAAGAAGAAGATGAAGGAAGAAAGAAGAAGCATTTAAATAAAGGAATTGTCAAAAACTGTCTCTTGTCATTTTTAACATTTTTGACAGTTTTTTAGTGAAATGGTAGGGGTAAGTAACCCCTTACCATTTCACACAGGGGGGGGGCCGGGATCTGGGGGTCCCCTTGGTAAAGGGGGCTTCCAGATTCCGATAAGCCCCCCGCCCGCAGACCCCCACAACCACCGGCCACGGTTGTGAGGATGAGGCCCTTGTCTTCATCAACATGGGGACAAGGTGCTTTGGGGGGCTACCCCAAAGCACCCTCCCAATGTTGAGGGCATGTGGCCTGGTACGGTTCAGGAGGGGGGGGGGGGCCGCACTCTCGTCCCCCCCTCTTTTCCTGCGGCCTGCCAGGTTGCGTGCTCGGATAAGGGTCTGGTATGGATTTTTAGGGGGACCCCACGCCGTTTTTTTTTTTTTTTTTTTGGCGCGGGGTTCCCCTTAAAATCCATACCAGACCTGAAGGGTCTGGTATGGAATTTAGGGGGAACCCCACGTCAATTTTTTTTTTAAATTTTGGCTGGGGTTCCCCTTAATATCCATACCAGACCTGAAGGGCCTTGTATGGAATTTAGGGGGACCCCCACATCATTTTTTTTTTTTTAATTTTGGTTCGGGGTTGCCCTGTGGGGAATTCCCATGCCGTTTTTATCAATGAACTTCTATGTGTATTGTCGGCAATGCAATAGCCGCGGGT
Organism: Aquarana catesbeiana; assembly: GCF_042186555.1. Taxonomy (NCBI): domain Eukaryota; kingdom Metazoa; phylum Chordata; class Amphibia; order Anura; family Ranidae; genus Aquarana; species Aquarana catesbeiana. Next base: position 7,816,672 of record NC_133332.1, read on the forward strand.
AGTTTTAAATGAGTTTTTTCCTTCAAAATGTCATTTTGCTGTCAGACTGTTCTAAACACGGGAAACATGCGCCCCTTTACAGGCATACTATAGACACCCCCCAGGTATGAAATTTAAAGGGATATTACACTTTTATTGTTTGACTTTAAGCATTTTTAAAATCACTGCTCCTGAAAAAACGGCCGTTTTTAAAACTTTTTTTTGCATTGATCCATGTCCCCTGGGGCAGGACCCAGGTCCCCAAACACTTTTATTGACAATAACTTGCATATTAGCCTTTAAAATTAGCACTTTTGATTATTCATGTTCGTGTCCCATAGACTTTAACGGTGTTCGCGTGTTCGAACGAATTTTTTTCCTGTTCGCATGTTCTGGTGCGAACCGAACAGGGGGGTGTTCGGCTCATCCCTATAGACAAGTGTCATTTCTTCAGTGTTGTCACACGAAAAGATACTGTAGAAGAAAATGTGAGGGGTGTACTCACTTTTGAGAGATACTGTATGCCTGGATGTCAGATCCGAGGGACTGTTTGCTGCTTTAACCCCTTGAGAAAATGTTCCAGTCATGCTAAATTGGGACCTTTCCTTGCTTGGAGTCTGGGGATTGCTGGTGTTCTTAGTATCTGCCAAGAGGGAGATTACCATGAAGAGAGTGGACAGAGCAAGTGTCTTCTGGTTTCTTTGTGTGCTAAATTCGGAGTACCCCAAAGCCCCACCCTGCAATCCAACCAAGTTCAACGATCATAAAACAACATCCTTTACCTGCTCATTGAGTTGTAATGCCCCATACACACGGTCGGCCATTGATTGGACATTCTGACAACAAAATCCTAGGATTTTTTCAGACAGATGTTGGCTCAAACTTGTCTTGCATACACACGGTCACACAAAGTTGTCAGAAAATCCAATCGCTCTGAACGCGTTGACGTAAAACACGTACGTCGGGACTATAAACGGGGCAGTAGTCAATAGCTTTCATCTCTTTATTTATTCTGAGCATGCGTGGCACTTTTTGCGTCGGATTTGTGTACACACGATCGGAATTTCCAACAAAGGATTTTGTTGTCGGAAAATTTTATAGCAAGCTCTCAAACTTTGTGTGTCGGAAAATCCGATGGAAAATGTGTGATGGAGCCCACACACAATCGGAATTTCTGACAACAAGGTCCTATCACACGTTTTCCGTCGGAAAATCCGACCGTGTGTACGGGGCATAAGACTGTCCGAGCTATCGTGTGCCTAACTGCCTGTACACCCATACGGGAAGGCAACCTGGGGGAAAAATTGCAGGGCCTAATAACAGTAGAGGTAGGTCCAAATGGCAGAAAGACCTGTTCTGGATTCCACCAGGAAGAGATTGGCTCTGTGGTCAGCCATAACCAGTCTTGGGCTACCCTTCCTAGCTAACTTGGATAGGATCTTCAATAGGATCTTCGGAATGGCAAATGAAAAAACAGTGATTATTCTCGGGCCATCATCCATATAAATGCAAATTTCTCTGCTTAGACTAAACTCAACTTGCAAAATAAAAGCCAAGTTTACAATAGCGCTGACATTGAAATTACCGTCTCCCATCAATTCTCCGAACCTGCACTCTGTGATATGATTACAGTTAAAAGCCAGAAAAAAAATAAATAATTGTCAATCAAATAAACAGATCCATCTCTCTCACTCTTTCCTTTTTAGTTACAAATAATAATTCCATCACGACATATACATACCGCTCCGAGGACCGGAAAAATAAACTGTATTGAGTGTTTGACAGATGTCACATATAATGAGCAGCTTTCCTCGTTTTGTTATTCTCGGTTGGAAACATGTAAACCAATTTTGGGGACATCGTTGACTTTTCAATCATTAACGCGTAAAACAAAAAGAAGATAGAAACTATGCGGCTCAACTGTCATCGGGGGGGGGGGGGAGAAGACGCCAACCTCTAGCTCTTAAAGCGGATCTTCAGCTTCCCACCTTCTCTCTCTCTCTCTCTCTCTCTCTCTCTCTCTCTATACCACTCACCGGCCACTTTATTAGGGCCACCCCCCCCCCCGAACCATACAAGGCCGTTTGTACATCAGAGTGCCCCTTGGAAGCTCATTCATTGTGAACGATCCGTCTGTATGAAATGCGCGCTAAAGCACGAATAGACCCTTAAAATTCCAAAAAAGAAAATTGCACTTATTGAAAAAAATGTGCTGATTTTTTTTATTTTATTTTTTGGTTACAATTTAAATTAAATTACTCTCATAATAAAAACAAAAGTACAATTCTCAGCTGTAACACAGTTTCACCTTCTCGACTTTTGTTCCAAAAACCGGCTCCATCTATAGCTGACATCTGCTGAACTTTTTTTTTTTTGCCTGTATTTTTTATTTTTTTTTCCAGGAAAAAATAGAAGGCGGCTTTGTTGGTGACACGCGGTGATGTCCGGAGAGAGAACTAGTTTATAAAGTTTTAATAGCACAATATCTTCATAGCCCTGAGCTCTTTCTATATGCAGTCATTCACGCTCATTAAAAAAATATTTGATTTGAACACAAATCATTTTTCATGAGGCAACTTGTGTGTGCTCCTGCTCAGATATTCGTGTGCCTCTATTTTTCTTTGCCGTATTGAAAAGGATATCACTTTCTAATTTTTTTTTTTTTTCCCCAACTGCTCCCCGTCTGCCAATTAAAATACAAGTTTGGTAGATTTTTTAAAAAAGCTATTTCCAGCAGTGATTAATTAGGAATGAGATTTAAATTTGCAGCCATGAACAGTTCCATCCAGTGGTGGCTGGTGCTCCAAAACAAACCACCCTACCCCCCCCCACACTGGTGGGTGGTACTCACGCTGTCGGCGGCGATGCAGAGCAGAGAGATCGCTCTGATGCTCCGATGGTGGCAGCCATCTTCCCTTCCGGATCTCCCCGTAAAACCTCCCCGCCCCCAGGTACTGACCAATACCATCGCTTCTCGCGCTTCCTGATTGGCCGGGAGGAGTATCAGTTGGGTGGGTTCGGAGTGCAGAGCTTTGCGCCCTGAGCCCACCTTTTTTTTTAAACCAATTAGAGCCTCTGGCTCTAATCACATGCTTCAAAAACTAAAAACCCATTGGAATCCATACTTCCGACGCCCTGCATGTGGATTAGGAGGGCAGACGCTTGTATAGAGGGGGAGGAGCCCGTGCGCCCCGTATGGAGCGGCCACCACTGATTCCACCTGAACTTTACATGTTTGCAGCATGCAGTACAGGCAAACTAAACTGCCAGAAGAATATTATCTTGGCACCATAGAAACTGGATTAATGTCCACTAGTGATAGCTTCCAGTACACAGTCGGGTCTGGATGATGAAGATAATGCTGCCCACTCAAGACTGGGGAATCTTGCAACTGCACACAACAGAATAAAGCAAAGGGTGCAAACGCCTAGTGAGATATCTCCAGCACTTTATTAAACTTATAAAATAGAGTACATACTGCGCAAGCAAAGATGGAAACCGTGTTGTACATAAACCAAGGAACCAAAGGTCAACCAAATGATGGAACTCTTCTGGTTCAGATAAATATAATACCAGCTGACGTGTTTAGGGCGACATGCCCTCTTCTTCAGAGCAACCGAAAAAGGGGGCATGTCCCCTGGAACATATCAGTTGTGTAGCACCCTCTAGTGTGTGCTAGAAAATATTGCAGGTATATTTTTTGGCTTATGGTAAAATTAGTTATGGTTAGGAGTTTACTAAAGTTCAGGGCTGGGTGCCTCATCCGGGCAGCTCTCTGGTGCCTCCCCCCTGGTCTAGAAGGTTGAAGAATCTTCTAGAACTAGAGGGTGGGGGTTAGGAGGAGCTACCTTGAATATTTATGGAGCTTTGGCCAATCCTCAGAGGTAGGCTGACAGGGGGCTGACCGCTCCATAAATAGACATGGGCCAAGCCAGCAGGGGCAGTTGGGTGGAAGATGGAGATACAGTGTTGAGGAGGCAGGCCTAGTGTGGGGGGGTGGTGTCCTGCCTTGGGCCAGGGCTCAGGTGCTGGAAGGATCGTGCCAAAAACACAAGGGAAGAGGCTTTCCTGAATGCATGGCAGCAAGAGAGGACAGAGTGAGTAGTCAACACTGTTGGGGACTAACAAGGGGGTGACTGCCACATGTAGCTTTTCTCCCTGGAGCAAGCGGTGTGCCTAAAGTAGAGCTCCACCCAAAAGGGGAAGCTCTGCTTGTTCGCAGCCTCCCCCCATCCTCCACTGCCACATATGGCACTTTTTTGGAGGGGGGGGCAGATCCCTAGTTTTGACAGGTACCTTCTCACTTCCTGGTAAGATCAGCGATCTTACATAATTTCCATTTGCAGATTTAAGCATTCTGTGTGCTACTCCCCCCACAGCCCCCCTAAAACTTACCTGAGCCCAATCACAATCCAGCAATGTGCACAAGAGCCTCGGCTCTCCCAGAACTCCCTCTCTTCATTGGCTGAGACAGCAGCAGGAGCCGTAGGCTCCCACTGCTCTGAAACACAGAAAGTGATTCCTATTTAAGCCATGCCTTTGCACTTCCTGTTTGCAAGATTATTGTGCTCTCTCTAGCTATAATCTCTCTATTGTCACTCTTGCTGCTGTATGTATCTTCACTACCATTCGTTAACAACATTATGCTTGTTTCTCAACTATACTTCTACATGATCCCAACCTTCAACCACTTGTTACTGACCTTTGCCTTGTTTACTGACTATGCTTTTGCTTACCTGCTATATCTGCTACTGGACCACGGCTTGCTCCCCTCCTGGTGGGGCAATCCTGAAGACCATGGCCTGGTATTAACATGCCAAAAAGCCCATCTCGATCATCAGGAGCTCTGGTGAATACTTGTTATTACTTAGACTCCACGCCTCAGGTGAGCTTGCGTCATCCACCAGGGTGACCTGCTTGTATACCTATCCTGCAGGTCAGTGGGAGCCCATTTACTGCTATAGATAATTGGTTTCAGAGCCTGACCCCTGACCGCAACACATGGATTTTAAAGGGAACTTGTGCTTTGCCCATACTGGGAAAAGTACCAAGCTCACTTTCATGGCAGCCCATTTAGTAGCTTAAAGTGATTCTAAGGGAAAGATTTTTTTCTACATAACAAACATGTTATACTTACCTGCTTTGTATAATGGTTTTGCACAGAGCAGCCCCAATCCTCTTCTTTTTGTGTTCCCTGCTAGCGGTCCTTGCCCCTTCCCCCAGCCGAGTGCCCCCAATATAAACCCTCCTGCTATTGGGCGCTCAAACAGGCTTGCTCCAGAGCCACGCAGTGTGTGTCCCTTCACACACAAAGCGTGGCATGGCCACACCCCTGCGCTATCCTCATTGGCTCACTGGCTGTGATTGACAGCAGCAGGACCCAATGGCTCCTTGTGTGAGCCAATGAGGAGAGAGAGACCCCGGAGAGCCGTTGCACATCGCTGGGTCGAGATCGGGTAAATATAAGGGGGGCTGGTGAGCTGCACACAGAAAGTTTTTTACCTTAATCCATAGAATGCATTGTGAAAAAGCTAGAGCCTTTAGAACCACTTTAAACTTACCTGTCCTTCATTCCCCCGCCACACTCTTCAGCCTGTGGGTTCTGGGTATGTTGGGTATGGGCAGGGGTGTTGCTAGGTCTACAAAAGATCTGGGGCTAGAGCCCATAGCAGCGTAGTAAAGAAAGTCATACGCTTGGGCGGGCATACACATGTATATACAGCAATATGTGTGTGTGTGTGTATATATCCCCAGAGAGCCCCCCACTTACATCAGGGTCCCCAGAGAGCCCCCCTTACATCAGGGTCCCCAGAGAGCCCCCCTTACATCAGGGTCCCCAGAGAGCCCCCCCTTAAATCAGGGTCCCCAGAGAGCCTCCCACTTACATCAGGGTTCCCAGAGAGCCCCCCTTACATTAGGGTCCCAAGAGAGCCTCCCCCTTAAACCAGGGTCCCCAGAGAGCCCCCCTTAAAATCAAGGTCCCCAGAGAGCCTCCCCCTTAAAATCAGGGTCCCCAGAGAGCCTCCCCCTTAAAATCAGGGTCCCCAGAGGGTCCTCAGAGAGCCTCCCCCTTGCATCAGGGTCCCCAGAGAGCCTCCCCTCCCCTTGGGTACCCCTGCAGAGACTCGGGGCTATGGGCCCCAGATTCGGGGCTATAGCCCCAAAAGCCACCCCCTAGCGACGCCACTGGGTATGGGGAATCTTGAGTCACTTCCCTTTCTCCTATGGGGCAGCTCTAGTGCTTGGTGGTTTTCCACTCAGACCATCCAACGATGTCATATAGGAGGTTGGGAGTTGTCCTCTGCCCTACGTGAGCTCCAAGTCATGACTTGGAGCTTCCAATGGGCTTTTTAGGCAATTCTGTTAAAAAATGAACTATGAAAAGACTGCTTAATAAGGCGGCTCTAACATTTCTCCACTAGCAGTCAACTTATTGATTTTACACATGTCAAGGAAAAGCATTTTTATTCTACTACTCCATCAACCTTCCCCAATAAAGCGAATATTTGATCTTCTCACCCTTCCTGAATTTCTGCGTCACCTCAAGACCCGTCAACAATGGACGGGTTAAGTCTCTATTAAATACTACATGATTTGATTAAAACATGCCCAGCGCAACAGCATGCAGCAAACCCCTCCAGGCCTCTTTGGATTGGCTGGTTATTTTTTAATAACGCAGCCAGGAACCTGCGGTACAACTGGGCTGCATTCCATGGACCTCCGAGCAATTAATCAATTATTTATTTGAAATAATCCATAACAGAACGACCGGGGCTGATGTCTTATTTAGACCTCACTAAATGTCATTTTAAAGTCATGGCTTGGCCAACGCTACCACAAAAAAAAAAAAAAACTGAAACCGCCTCTAATATATTCCACCTAATTGTAATTGGAGACAAATTCGAGATATTGGCAGTCCATAAACTGAATTTATCAAACGCGACATGAATATTTTTTATCTGCCAGCCAAGCCTAACCTGATGAAAAATGTTCCGCAGTGCCTCTCAGAAGGTTAAAAAAAAAAAAAAAAAAGAAAGAAGTTTTGTTGTTGAAAATACAATTTTTTCTGGCTAAAATCCTGTTTGGCATAGGGATTACTGGCATCAGTGCCCCTGGATTTCTGAGAAGCAAAACTCATATGCCCTTTGAAGTCGAAATCCCAGCTACATCTTAGAAGGTCAATTGTAAGCAAGTGGACTTGAGAACTGTGTTCTAATCATAAGCATTTGTCAAAAAATAAGGACATCTGACCGAAGCCCAGGATCGCGGAACTCGCTGACCTAGTTTGCAGTTTGGATAGCCCTTCTTACATCGGCTAAGTCTCCTGTAAGTGCATGTGCGCCATCACGGTTTGGAGGGGATAAAAAAAGGATATCTATGATGGGAAGCGAGACCTCGGTTAAAATACGCAGTCTGTCTTTTTTTTTTTTTTTTTTTTATGTTTTGTCTTATGCATCCCTCCGACTCCACTTTTTATGTCGAAGTTGGAAAATCGTTGAGAAAAAAAAAAAGCCGAACCTGGCCAGCGAGCCCATTACTTTACGAGATGCTGTTTATTCCCGACAAATAAAAAAAAAAAAAGTATTATACTGCGTATTACGAAATAACTGCGTTTTTACGGTTATGGCTGTCTTGTGGGTTCTAAATTAGAGCTTAAAGGTGAAATAAATGTTGCAAATGATCATTAAAGCGCATTATAAATATGAAAAGGTATCGTTTCAGGCTTGTTTTACTCAATTTAATACTTGCTACTGTATCAAAGAGCGGCGTTTCGGAAGCAAACATGTAAGCTCAAGAAAAAAAAAAATCTGCTTTATCCGGTAGGCTTGCCTAATCCACCAAGCTGTGAGTTGGCAGCTGACCCAAAGGGCTTCCAATCCCTCGAGAGGCCACTGGATATAGCTCAGTGATTACTTCTGGGGCATCTGGTGACATCTATCTGGAGCCTCCTGGGGTTATTGGCAGTCCGAGGGCCAACTGCAAAGACTGCCCAGCAGATTGGGAAAACAGATGATGATCCAATAATAAAAAAGCAATTGCTGGGATTATTTTTTTGATGCCTTTCCAGCTGTCAATGAGAGCAGCCTTAAATAAAAAGTAGGTGTATATATATTCCGACATTTACAATACGTTAATACCCAGTGGCTGGAGATAGATTGCCCCAACTGGTGCAGCCCTCTTAAATGAAGGGGCACATTACAATGGGAAAGAGGGGGTGGTGTAGGGTGGTAGTGACGTGACAGCAGCAGAGGTATACAGTGAGGTAATGAGTACTTGGTACTCATTACCTCACTGGTACTAGTACTAGTGTCAGGACTTGGAATTGAACTGAGAACCTCTTGTGTCTGGTAGTAGCTCTTCTCATGGAGCCACCTGAGATGCTGGACAGGTCCCTGCCTGGTTTCCTAGATAACCCTGAAGTATGTCCTGTTTCCATGAACCTGTTTGCCAGATCATTGTGCTCTCTCCAGCCAATATCTCGCTCTTGTCACTCCTTCTGCCGGGCGTATCTTCTCTGCCACTCGTTACTGACCTTTGGCTTGTCCCTCGACTACGCTTCTGCTTGATTCCAACCTGCAACCACCGATTACCGATCTTTGGATTGTTTACCGACAATGCTTATGCTTGATCCCTACCTGCTATATCTGCACTCACGAATGCGCCGATACAGGTCTCTTCTTGTGCACACACTGGTGTGCCCACGCCTGCGCCACCAATGCGCATTTGTTAACCGGACTTCTCTTACAGACCTCCTGCTCTCTAGATCCCTCGTCACCTCTTCCCGTGCTTGTCTCCAGGACTTTTCCGGAGCCTCTCCAATCCTATAGAACTTCTTACCCCAATCTGTCCGATTATCTCCTACTCTTTTAGCTGTTAGACAATCCCTGAAGACCCTCCTGTTCAGAGAATGCCTATCCTGCCCACACCTAAATGCCCTGTACACACGAGCGGACTTTTCGACCGGACTGGTCCAACGGACTGAATCCGGCAGACAATCCGACCATGTGTGGGCTTCATCGGACCTTCAGCGGACTGTTTCTGTCGAAAATCTGACGGGCTTTAGATTTGGAACATGTTTCAAATCTTTACGTCGGAAATCCGCCGGACCCAGTTCCTATCGAGAAATCCGCTCGTCTGTATGCTAGTCCGACAGACGAAAACCGACGCTAGGGCAGCTATTGGCTACTGGCTGTTAACTTCCTTATTTTAGTCCGGTCGTACGTCATCACGTACGAATCCGTCGGACTTTGGTGTGATTGGATCGTGTGTAGGCAAGTCCGTCTGTTCGAAAGACCGTCGTAAGTCCGCCGAAAGTCCGCCGGAAAGACTGTCGGACCTTTGTTCCCGAAAAGTCCGCCCGTGTGTACACGGCATAACAACTGTACTTTCATTTTCATCGTCAGCTCAACACCCCCCTCCCCCCACAGTTATTACCTTTTGTTCCACTTGACCCTCCCTCTCAGATTGTAAGCTCTAAAGGAGAAGGGCCCTCTGATTCCTCCTGTATTAAATTGTATTGTAACTGTACTGTCTGTCTGTGTAAAGGGTTGCGCAAACTGTTGGCGCGATATAAAACCTGCATAATAATAATAATAATAGTAAATATTATTTACGACGCCCTCTGACTAAGGAATGACGAAACGCGCCAGGGCGTGACCACGCAGCAACCAACGTCGTCAGCTTTTTCTGTTTGCCTTACCCGGGAACACTGAGGTACACAGGACTTAGCGACCCAGATGCATTGTTGTTACATGCTATTTTTATATTGTTACATTGTAAGTGCACAACCTTTAGGATACATTAAAATTACCTTTTAATTACTGGATTACGCTATGTGTACTCTTGTCCTTTTCCTGTGACCAGCGCTAATCTAGATGGAGTGCATGCAGTGTATGCTGACAACAACCATTTAATGGCAAGCGTTTTTTCCAGTATTATCGTAGGTAGGTGGATTACTTTGGGGAGTTTTACACACGCGGTTTGGTGAAGGATCGTCTTGAACTTAAATCTGCAAACAATTTTTTCGTGATGGACAATTTTTTATTCACTTCTATTTAGGCTTTTATTTCTTCTTATTTTCACTGCTAAAGTGGACTGTTTGCTTTATTTTCACTGATCAAGTGGACTTCTTAACAATCACACCAAAAATACTTTGATTGTTTAGCCCTACTAATGTTCTGGTATTTCTTTGCTTTAACATATTTATGGTATAATAGTAAATATTAGGCTTAATTAATATAAATGTCTTGCTATATATATATATATATAAAAAAATATAAACGTAATCACATATACTGTATCTTTGCGCAAACATGATATGACAGACATTGAAAACCATTTAAAATATCCCCCCTCAGGGCATGAATATCTGGCTCTTATTAAACCCTTTGCAGTTTGCAAGTTCATCAACGCAGTGCGCGTTCTTCTGTTGCGCATTAAATATTAATATTCCGAAGTTACCTTATTTCCCATGGTGTGCACCTCCAGTGTTAATCCAGACCTGATTCGAACTGAAACAACCCTCTTTAATGAATGCAGTCATCTGGATGTGCAAAAGTGTGCTCGTAAATCCAAAGGGTTATCTAAAGTACCATTTATATGTATGTATGTGGGGTTAGGGACCTTAGATTGTAAACTCCCCGAAGGCAGAGACTAATGTGAATGTACAATATATAAATTGCTGCGCAAAAGACATATATTCATGTCTGTAGATAATAAATCAATAAATAGAAGAGATAAAATGATAATAGTACAGTTAAATGCGATTAAAAATAACCCAGTACCAAATATGATAGCGGTTAACCACTTGCCAACCGGGCCAAGTCTGACACTTCTAACGTACATGTAAAAATCTACATTTTTTTTTGCTAGAAAATTACTGAGAACCTTCTTTCGTTATGTATATATATATATATATATATATATATATATATATATATATATATATATATATATATATATATATATATATATTTTTAGCAGAGGCCCTGTAGAATAACATTATGGGTTTTGCAAATTTTTTTTTTACGTCGCAAGGTATTTGCGCAGCGTTTTTTTTTTTTTCGAAAGCAAGTTTCTTTGGAAAAAAATACAATTTATTAAATTTTATTGCACACAAACACAAGATAATCCCCAATTTTTGGGGGTAAAATGTAAAAGATGATGTTAAATAGATACCGAACATGTGATTGACCACTTCCGGACCGCCGCATGCCAATACACATCCTAACTTTGAAGAGGAATATCATTGTTATGGCAGCAGCTAACTGCCATAGCCTCGGTATCCTCTTCTTCGGCCGGCGGTCCGCTTTCAGATAAAAGTGGTCTCTGCGTCGGATTCACCGCAAGATCACCTTTATAGGCAGCGGGAGAGGGCTACCCCCCATCCCGCCACTTACCAGAGCCGTCGGCAGCGGCGGAGGCGATCGGATGTTCCTCCTTCCTTGGCATGGAGACGAGTGAGGGGAAGATGGCCCCCACCCCTCTCCATACCATTGCAGGGCAGGAGCGACGTCAAAACGTAATTTCCACCCATAGCTCTTAATGAGTCTTTTTTTTTTTATGTTTTTTTTATTGCATTTAAGTGTAAATATGAGATCTGAGGTCTTTTTGACCCCCCAGATCTCATATTTCAGTCCTGTCATGCTTTTTTTTCTATTACAAGGGATGTTTACATCCTTTGTAATAGGAATAAAAGTAAAAGATATTTTTTTTTAAAGAACAGTCTAAAAATAAAAAATGAAAGGTAAAATAAATAAAAAAAAAAAAAAATTTAAAAGCGCCCCATCCCGTCGAGCTCGCATGCAGAAGCGAACCCATACGTGAGTAGCGCCCGCATATGAAAACGGTGTTCAAACCACACATGTGAGGTATCGCCGCGATCCGTAGAGCGAGAGCAATAATTCTAGTCCTAGACCTCCTCTGTAACTCAAAACATGCAACCTGTAGAATTTTTTAAACGTCGCCTATGGAGATTTTTGAGGGTAAAAGTTTGACGCCATTCCACGAACGGGCGAAATTTTGAAGTGTGACATGCTGGGTGTCAATTTACTCGGCATAACGTTATCTTTCACAATATAAAAAAAAAATTGGTCTAACTTTATTGTTGTCTTATTTTTTAATTAAAAAAAGCAAATACGGTGTGAAAAAAAATATTGCAATGAGTGCCATTTTATTCTCTAGCGTGTTAGAAAAAAAAACAATATATAATATTTGGGGGATTCTAAGTAATTTTCTAGCAAACAAGTAAAACATATAAACACCTAAATTCCAAAACGAGGCTAGTCCTTAAGTGGCTAGGGTGTTATAAAAAAATGTTTGGGAGTTCTAAGTAATTTTCTAGCAAAAAAAAAACAGTTTTTAATTTGTAAACAACAAATCTCAGAAAGAGGCTCGGTCCTTAAGTGGTTTAAATCACACGCCCCTGTAATGGTGCCATGCGAGGGCACTTAGAATTTTTAATAGGCCACGCTTTAAATATTTTTACAGGTTACCAGTTTAGGGTTACACAGGAGGTCTGGCACTAGAATTATTGTTCTCTCTCTGACATTTGCAACAATACAGTACCTTACATGTGTGGTACGATGACTCTTGTGAACGTACTGTATGTGTTTGCATTTGTCTGCAAATCCTTAATATGTACGACTGAGGTCATATCCACCATCACCTATACTGAATGCTGCCCACTGGGAAGATAAAGGGACATGCTTGAAAGTCCTGCCTACAACTGTGGTCATTAAGCCCAACATCAGCCTGTTCTGCCTCCATCCCGGTTTCATAAGAAAAAAAGGGGAGAACGTGGCGGGACTTTAAATGAGACATGCAGTCAGCAATGGTGGGTGTAAAAATACAATAGTATATTTAATGTGAATCATGATTAAAAATTCATCCAGTGAGATACATGATAAAACAGCAAAATTCATATGTATACATATAGGAACATGAATTGACATGACAGTATGTAGGCCCTTATGCTACATTAACTGAGAGACTTCCTGTTTGTTTGAAATTGCTGATAACATTGCAAATGTCCATACAAATGAAAATACATGAAAAAGATTAAACGGTTTAGGCATTGCATGTGCTACGGCTCTACGCGTTTCGTGGAGTGTGTTAATCCACTCATCAGGAGCGGCAATGTCTTTGATCTGAAAAAGAGACAGTGAAAAGTGTCTAAGTCACTACCTTAAGGGGGAAGGTACACCGAGGGAAAAATATGTAACATGCAAGAATATACTCTGAGTAGTGCTCACAACCGCCATATGGAGATGCAATCTTGAGAGCTGGAGACTCCCCCGAGGGTATCTTTTCCGGGAGCTGTGGCAGAGTATGGCACAAGCAGGCCTGCCAACATGGCCCCACAACCTGAGGAAGACTATCCAGACACCGGTGGCTCATCTGCACCAATAGCAAATGGTGGCTAACAAAGATCTTAAGTGGTTTCTAAAATTATAAGTATAAATATATATATATATATATATAGTTTTTGAATAGAAAGATTCTGTGCTTGAATGAGAACAGAATGGTATGGTTAAATAATATAGCTGCCTTTGTCACCTGATATCGGGCTTGAAGCAACCAGGATGTACATTCAATGAATGCCAACCAAACAATGAAAGTTGAACCAGAGTGTGAACAGACCGCCCCAGGTGGGGCCAATATAGGGGCTCGCACGTCCAACCCCGCCTAACGCCACGTAAGCGTGTAAGAGGAGGGAGTGGCGCCGTTGCCAAAGCGATGACGTCATTAGGCATAGGCGCCAGGGATCCCCCTCACTATGGAAAGACACTATACCAGCATGACGATGCTCGAAGGAGCGCCGCGCGCATGGCGTGTGTCACGTGGCGTCGATGCGTAGCGCGGAATTATTCACCCGCTCCAAAAAGGGAGAGGGGAGATCCTATGGTACGCATCGCAGCTCCCGGATGTATAAGTGGCTCACGGATCCAGGTCAGAAAGCATCAACGCCGCAGTATAAGTGAGCCAAAGAGTAGTGGATTGAATAAAACCGGAAAAAGCCCATGGGTGTCTATTTCCCTAAAGGGGATGTGAAGTAGACCTAAAACGGGAAACAAAGAAAAAACCTTTATAACTGGCATGAAGTAGCCAGCTAGAGCTTGACATAATATATAAAAACCGATAACCGCTCTAAAAGCACACACCACATGAGGACCGCATGTCTCCATCCCTTGTTGCAATAGCAAGGGAAAAAAATCTCAAGATTGATCCCCATATGGCGGTTGTGAGTACTACTCAGAGTATATTCTTGCATATTACATCTTTTCTCTCGGTGTACCTTCCCCCTTAAGGCAGTGACACTTTTCATTGTCTTTTTTTTTAGATCAAAGACATTGCAGCTCCTGATGAAACGCGTAGAGCCGTAGTACATGCAATGCCTAAACCGTTTATTCTTTTTCATGTATTTTCCATTTTTCTGGACATTTGCAATGTTATCAGCAATTTCAAACAAATAGGAAGTCTCTCAGTTAATGTAGCATAAGGGCCTACATACTGTCATGTTAATTCATGTTCCTATATGTATATATGATATTTGCTGTTTTATCATGTATCTCACTGTATGAATTTCTAATCATGATTTACATTAAATATAACGCTTTTTACACCCACCACTGCTGACTGCATGTCTCATTTAAAGTCCCGCCAAGTTCTCCCCTTTTTTTCTTATGGAGGTAAGGTAGGTGGGTGCAAAAATGAGCAGAGGAGGCAGGTAGAGATAAAGGGGGGGGGGATTGGAGTGGAGAGGACGGGGGAGGTTTGGGGTGCAGAGGTTAGCAGGGGTTTTAAGATGCAAAGGTGTGCTGACAGGGTGGATAAAGACGTAGGTCACGTGTAGGGCAGCCCATTCATTTCAATAGGCTGCTCTATGTGCTACAAATGCAGAAGAAAGCCCCAAACCCTTTTCCCAAATAGCACGGTGCCAAGACACATGTCAGCAGATGCGTGAGGGTGTCATTAACAATTGATGGTACTGCTGTGTATCTGATAAAGGGCAGCACGTTTCTGTGGTGTCAGAAAAGTGATTTTGCATACGTTCCCGACACAAAGAAATGTGAACGCAGTCTAAATGTCTCAGTTAAATTGGTGGTCAGTGTAAATCTTCTCATTACATTGGGGCTTGGTGTAAAATCCTCTCATTCACATTAGTGGCCAGTGTGAAGGCCCCCCTTACATTGGTGGTCAGTGTAAATCCCTCCTTACATTGGTGGTTACTGTGAATGCTTATATGACATTAGTGGTCAGTGTAAACCCTATTGCATTGGTGGCCAGTGTTGAAACTGCTCTTTATATTGGTAGTCGGTAAAAAAAAATCAGCATTGCCCTCCCCTCCCCCAGCACTGCCACTGATCCCCGGAGATCTAGGAACCCTAGGAGTTTTCTGTCTATTGATGGGTCTGCTCACCTCCCCAGTCCATGGTGTGCAGGCAGTGAGGAGATGATGTGCTGTAACCTCTAGCAACCAATCAGTAAGCAGTAATGATGTGCAGTAGCCTCTAGCAATCAATCAGTGAGCAGTATTGATGTACAGTAATCTCTAGCAAATAGTCAACAAGCGGAAATCATGTGCTGTAACCTCGAGCAACTAGTCAGTGAGCTGTAATGTGTGCTGTAACCTCTAGCAACCAGTCAGTGAGCGGTAATGATACACTGTAACCTCTGGCAACCAATCGCAGTCTGATCTGATTCAGTAAATGGATTTTGAGTCTAGCTGCTATTTATTGTATGCCTCAGAGCAGATGGAGAATGAAACTGCATGGATTTGGGGGGGGGGGGGCAAGAAAATTTTTGCCCAGTGTCCAATCAGTATTAAAGATATCCCTGTATATATACTGACAGTATCTGTACAAAAGTGAGTACATCCCTCACATTTTTGTAAAAATTTTATTATATCTTTTAATGTGACAACACTGAAGAAATGACACTTGTCTACAATGTAAAGTAGTGCTTGTATGACAGTGTAAATTTGCTGTTCCCTCAAAATAACTCAACACACAGCCGTTAACAACCGCTGGCAACAAAAGCGAGTACACCCCTAAGTGAAAATTTCCAAATTGGGCCCAATTTATTAATACTTTGTGTGTCCACCATTATTTTCCAGCACTGCCTTAACCCTTTGTGCATGGAGGTCACCAGAGCTTCACAGGTTGCCACTAGAGTCCTCTTCCCCTCCTCCATGACAACATCACAGAGCTGGTGGATGTTAGAGACCTTGCGCTCCTCCACCTTCCGTTTGAGGATGTCCCACAGATGTTCAATAGGGTTTAGGTCTGGAGACTTGGCCAGTCCATCACCTTTACCCTCAGCTTCTTTTGCAAGGCAGTGGTGGTCTCGGAGGTGTGTTTCCCTGTACTGAGTACCTAAAACTAAAGAAAAAAAAAAAAGTGGAGTCTGCCTACACTTTAGCATCTCCTACGTATGGTCATTCACTCCAACCTCATCCATCAATCAACATTATTCTGAGGGTGGGAGGGAGAAGGTGGAGCTACATTGGTAGCTTTCATTGAAAGTTAGAGAACAACAAAGAAAAAAAAATCACCTAATGTGGTCTACACCGCTTTCATTCTCTCCATCATTTACAAATGAGGCAGTGCCTCCAGTAACAGCACTACAATAATGTCCTCTGCAATCGCAGCATTAACGTCTTGTTTAATGGACTTAATTTAGGTCAGGCTGCCGGTTCTATCCTTTGTGCATAATGGCAGATTCTGACCTTTTGCTTCTGTTGCAACCAGTGAGCGGAATTCATTTCATGTTTGGCTGAATGTGCTCAAATGACTTCTATTTCATGTCCCCTGGAACACCATTATTCCCGATACTTAGCTCGAGTCAAAACAAAACTCATTTTATTCTATAAAGTATTCAGCACAGGAGAGTGTAGGTGTGCCTACTGCAAACCTGTGCAGCAAAATAGGTGGCGGGATCAATTTGGTTCTTGTGGGAAAAAGTATTGTCCAAAGCAGATAGAAAGTAGATAGTTGCGAGTCTTTGGCAGTTTACCAGAAGAAGCCATAAGGTGCTCATTCTGGTAAATAAGGTGAACTTGTAGAAGGATCCTTTCACCGCTTTCCAATGTACTATCTCACCTTCAAAAGTGCAGATTTTCTTTGAAAGATTCCTCAATCATCACTGCACAGTAGTACTGCATGTGCTTTTGGCAGCTAATTTACTAATTACCAGACTGTGGAAAAAAGATCTTGCACCCAATATTTTAGAACTTATAGCCTTAATTAAGCTCCATTATAAGTATGAAAAGTACTCTTAATAACACGTTCCTCAGATTTGACCAAGCATGGAAACCTTGGGTTGATTGGTTATCTTCGTGACACTGAATGATATATGTTGATTGACTGTTATCATTTGATTATTGTGGTTTATTGCCCTTTACTGATTCTGTCTCCTTTACTTCATAGGCCATTGTTCCTCTTAACACTCTAAAGCCTCGTACACACGATCGGATTTTCCGACGGGAATTGTGTGATGACAGGCTGTTGGTGGTAAATCCGACCGTGTGTACGCTCCATCCGACAATTGTTATCGGATTTTCCGCGGACAAATGTTGGATGGTAGGCTTATAAATTTTCCGCGGTCAAATGTGTGTTGTCGGATTTTACGAGCGCGTGTACACAAGTACACAAGGGCGAATCAGCACTCACCAAACTTCTACTAACACGGAATTAGCAGACGGAGCCCAAAGGGTGGTGCTAAAGAGCTGAAAAACCAATACGTCACTACGTTTGTGTTTGTTGGCCGACAGTTCCTTGGCGTTTGTATGCAAGACAAAATCCAGGCACACACCTTCGGACAAAAGTCTGAGGTTTTGTCTGCGGAAAATCCGATCATGTGTACGAGGCTTAAGAGCCTTATACTGATCTCAGAGGCTTAGTAAGTGCACTATTTTGCTGTACATGACTTAAGTTCTTGATATATGCAATAATCCAATTGTTGTATGTTGTTTACCTTTTTAATTCAATAAAAATGTCATTATTAGAAAAAAAAGTACATATTTCCCACCACAGTCTCTCACCAGAAGTCAGAAAGTGATTGCCCAATATGATTAACCTCAATGGCAGTGGAGGAATTCTATGGTGGGATTGCTGCACTGTCACCTCTCTCTCTGTTAGGGATGGGCTTTATGTTCGGGTCGAACATTGGCTGTTCGCCCGTTCGCTGAATAGAGAACAATTTGGGGTGTTCGCGGCAAATTCGAAAGCCGCGGAACGCCCTTTAAAAGTCCATGGGAGAAATCAAAAGTGCTAATTTTAAAGGTTAATATGCATGGTATTGTCATAAAAAGTGTTTGGGGACCTGGGTCCTGCCCCAGGGGACATGGATCAATGCAAAAAAAAGTTTTAAAAATGGCCATTTTTTCGGGAGCAGTGATTTTAATAATGCTTAAAGTGAAACAATAAAATTATTAAATTCCTTTAAATTTCGTACCTGGGGGGTGTCTATAGTATGCCTGTAAAGTGGCGCATGTTTCCCGTGTTTAGAACAGTCTGACAGCAAAATTACATTTTTAAAGGAAAAAAAGTCATTTAAAACTACTCGCGGCTATAATGAATTGTCGGTCCGACAATACACATAAAAGTTCATTGATAAAAATGGCATGGGATTCCCCCACAGGGGAACCCCGAACCAAAATTAAAAAAAAAATGTGTGGGGGTCCCCCCAAATTCCATACCAGGCCCTTCAAGTCTAGTATGGATAGTAAGGGGAACCCCGTGCCAAAATTTAAAAAAAATTGCGTGGGGGTCCCCCCAAAAATCCATACCAGACTCTTATCCAAGCACGCAACCTGGCAGGCCGCAGGAAAAGAGGGGGGAGATGAGAGAGCGCCCCCCCTCCTGAACTGTACCCGGCCACATGCCCTCAACATTGGGAGGGTGCTTTGGGGTAGCCCCCCAAAGCACCTTGTCTCCATGTTGATAGGGAGAAGGGCCTCATCCCCACAACCTTTCCCCAGTGGTTGTGGGGGTCTGCGGGCGGGGGGCTTATTGGAATCTGGAAGCCCCCTTTAACAAGGGGACTCCCAGCGTCAAAAATGTTAAAAAAAAGACAATAGGGGGGGCGTGGCTTGGCGAGCGACCAGGATGGACGTGTGCTAGAGGAGCTCCGGGAACGACACAGCCTAAAGCCGGACAACCCGAGAGCACAGACCGGGAGATGGGCAAGCTGACTCAGCAGACACCGCACTCCAGATCACGCCGCAACTCAGCAGCGGTTGCCGCTGCTAGAAGTATAGCAGAACTTCTAAAGGCACAGCCGTCTCCACGAGGCAGCGGTACAGGCCCCAAAATGGCGCTGGCGCCGAACGATGAGGAGGACTTCAGTGAGGACTCCCAATCCACACAAGAGGACTCAGGTAGGGGTCGGAACCGCTCCAACAAGCCCCTCACATATGCAGACATGACCGGATTTGCTGCGGACATTAAGTCCACATTTTCGGCCGCCATCACAGACCTGAAATCCAACCTTCTTTCATTATCTGATAAAATGGAGCATGTAGAGGCCGCAGGCAAGCGCAGGGATAAGGCCATACATAAGCTGGAAAGGGTGGTGGATTCTCATGCTGAACAGTTTATTGAAATGAACAGGCATTTAGAGGACCTTGATAACCGCGGGAGGAGGAATAACATAAGGGTGAGGGGGATCCCTGAGACGGTGGACCCAGACCAGATAATACCGGCGCTGCAGCGTGTATTCAACTCTCTTTTAGAGAGACAAGAAGACATGGCCATAGAGTTTGTGAGGGCGCACAGAGCTCTTAGAGCAAGGGGTCCGGATACAGCTCCTCCCAGGGACATCATTTGCTGCCTCCAGAGCTACCCATTAAAAGAGGAAATCATGAGAAAGGCCCGCAGAAATGACCAAATTGTATTTAATGGTGAACACATAAAGCTGTTTCATGACCTCTCCCAAATCACTCTGCGAAACCGCAGAGCCTTGCGACCCCTGCTGGACAAACTGCGGGAGCTGGATCTGCGCTACACATGGCGCTTTCCCTTTGCATTGGTTGTGACTCTGGCCGGAAAACAACATATTCTACGCTCACCAGCTGATTTACTGGACTTCTGTGCAGGTCTTGGCATGGACAGAGTGGAAGTGCCGGACTGGTACCAGGAGTTTGCTCTCCCACCACCCACTAGAAGCCCTCACTCATCACCTTCCTCCACTCCGGAGAAGCAGTTCTCTAAGCGCATGAAACAGGGACGTGGAGGCGGCCACCATTCAGGGACACCTAACAGGAGACAAATGCCTCACGGCTCTCAAGTTGCGGAGTGACGAAGTTGGATTTCAATCCTGGAGGATGGTACCTTACCTTTCACTACCCCACACCACTAGACACAGAGTTGTAGCAGAGATGAAAAATCCTCTCAAATGGCTAACTTCTGACTGGACGATGCTTTAAAAAATTGATCTGTCACAAGAGGACTGACAACAGTAGAACCCCTCTAATATAGGCCTCAGCAAGCGAGAGACTTCAGTGTGGAACTGGTGTGGGAGAAGGAGATAGATCCGAAACAAGATACCTCATTCAGACTCCAGGGAAGCTGTACCGGTTTTCAAAAAAAATTTTCCTTTTTTTTTTTTTTTCATTTTGTCAATTTAGGGTTGCTCCTACAAGACATTAATTTCATATGTCTTTACGTTTTCTTTGCCTATTTTTTTACAGGCTGTGTCGTTCTTTTTCACTTAGTTCCGAATTGAGTGGTTTACATTTTACAAGTCATACTTTCTATGTTTTTTTTGTTATTTTTCTCTGAGTTAATCTACTGACCGCATAGATTACTAGAGTCTGGTGATCAGGACTTGCTCCTGTTCACGATACTACTAGGTGTGACTTCCTCACCTTGGTGGTGAACCACCCACGAACCCACAAAGTACGCGTGGGCCGGAGATTTCTCCACCCAGGTGTACTACCCAATTGCTTTAGAAAAGTTGTTTCATATCTAAAGTACATTTATTTGAAAATTATCTCCATTGAAATAGGATTCACTATCCTCTCTTTATTGAATCCACTTCTCTCAATTTTCTCTACTATACTCTACCTTTCTTTTAATTTCTGATCTTTTTGTTCCCCATCTCCTCGGTCCCCTGACCAGGTGCGCATACAGTAAGTAACCCCTTTTTTTTTTTTTTGCCCCCGCAGAATAAGCCTGACAAGCCGCTTTCATACCTACTTTACAATAATGGCGTACTCATCCCTAGGAGAAGGGCCTATGGTGATTTCCCATAATGTTAAGGGTTTGAATATCCCGGAGAAACGGGTCTCCCTTCTCAGGGAGCTGAAGAAAGGTAGGCCTTTAGTTTGTTTTTTTACAGGAGACCCACTTCCGCACCAATCAAATCCCCAGACTTACCAATGCTTACTTTAATAGGGCATACCATGCAACTAATGCCCTAGCAAAAACTAAGGGGGTGACCATCCTTCTTAGGAAAGACAATCCCTTCAACCTTACCGACCGACTGACAGATCCAGAGGGCCGCTATGTTTTCATTAAGGGCAAATATGGAAACAAAACTGTGACGCTGGCCAATGTGTACTTCCCGAATGTGTCCCAGGTCACCTTTTGCCAGAAGATCTCACATGAATTAAAGGGATTTGCAGAGGGAACACTGATCATGGGGGGAGACTTTAACGTCCCACTAAACCCAACTATAGACTCTTCCACTGGAAAGTCTTGCATAAGGTACAGAGCTCTCAAAACAATCAAAAAACACCTAAACTCCCTACAATTGGTAGATACTTGGAGATTTCTCCACCCAAACACCCAAGATTTTACGTTCCACTCGATTCCCCATGATAGATACTCCCGCATTGACCACATATTCATATCCCAGAGGGACTTGCAGATGGTGAAGGGGGCACACATTGGCATTCAGACGATCTCTGACCATGCGCCCACCTCTCTAGTAGTTGATCTAATGCACAATACACCCAAGACAAACACTTGGAGATTAAACTCCTCCTTGCTAACGGACCCTGAATCACTTCCCCGCATTCGTGAAGCTATATCTGACTTTTTTACTCATAATAACACACCGGATATGGATCCGATGATGATTTGGGAGGCACATAAATGCACGATTAGAGGGGAACTAATTAGGTTGGGGGCTCAACGCAAGAAACAGCAGGAAAAAGAATTGAGAGACTTAACTAATAGGATACATTCCCTAGAAGCCTTACACAAACAATCTCTAGCCATACAGACAGCCACTGAACTGCTTGAAGCCAGGAAAAAGTTGCAAGAATTACTACTCACCAAAACGCGAAGATCCCTATTTTTTAAAAAAAGGGTATACTATGAGTCAGGGGACAAGACCGGACGATTTTTGGCTAGAGCCTTGAGAGAGGCTTACGCTACCAATACGATAGCGGGGATTAGGTCACCGGAGGGGACCATGGAAGTTACTTCTGAAGCTATAGCGTCACAGTTCCATAACTATTATTCAAAACTCTATAACCTACCGAGACAAAACAGACCCCCTGCGATACTAACTGATAGAATACAGGCCATACAAGAATATCTAGTTGAGAGTGGTTTGCCACGATTAGAGACAGCAGAGACGACTCCCCTGGAGGAACAGATTACACTGACTGAAATACAGGATGCTATTAAGGGACTTAAATCAGGAAAGAGTCCAGGACCGGATGGCTACACATCTGTTTACTACAAGACCTTTGGTGACATCTTGACTAACCCATTAGCAAGAGCCCTAAATTCCCTCTCCTCGCCCAGACAAGTACCCCCTGACTTCCTGACAGCCCACATAACAGTGATACATAAAGCTGGGAAAGACCCTGCAGAGTGCCCGAGTTATCAACCTATCTCGTTACTAAATTTGGACCTCAAAATACTAACTAAGATACTTGCCAATAGACTAATACCGCTCCTCGCGTCCATAATAGGACAGGATCAGGTAGGCTTCATGCCAGGAAGAGAGGCAAGGGACAACATTATAAAGGCTCTACTTTTGACACATGCGGTGGGGACGCAGGGCATCGAGGGCCTTCTCCTGTCCACGGACGCGGAGAAGGCCTTCGATCGGGTCTCCTGGGATTACATGCTGGGGGTGTGTCGTCATGTGGGACTGGGAACGCACATGATGACATGGATTGCAGCCCTCTACCAGAACCCTTGTGCTAGGATAAGGATCAATGGCATATTATCAGACAAGGTTAAAATCTCAAATGGGACCAGACAAGGCTGCCCCTTGTCACCGTTGTTGTTTATCCTCTCACTGGAACCGTTTATTAGAAAAATTAATAAGAACGAATCTATCTCAGGCTTTGAAGTAGCCAACAAAACCTACAAAATAGCCGCATATGCGGACGACCTTTTGTTTTTTTTAACTAAACCACATATCACAATTCCAAATTTGATGGCGGAATTCAAGCACTATGGCTACATATCGAACCTCAAAATCAACTACTCTAAGTCCGAGGCAATGAATGTTTCGCTATCAGAGGATTTGCTAGCTAAAACACAGGGGAACTGTACGTTCCGCTGGGTAACGAGTGAACTCAAATATCTGGGGGTATGGATACCTTCGAGACTCTCGAAAACTTTTGAAAAGAATTTTCCACCATTGCTGGCAGACATTGCCTCGGACTTACAGAGTTGGAACTCTAAATTCTTCTCTTGGTTCGGAAGGGCGGCTGTCCTTAAAATGGTCATCCTTCCGAGACTATTATATTTGTTAAGATCACTGCCAGTTGGAGTCCCACTACACTTTTTCAAGAAGTTACAATCCACCCTCACACGTTTTCTTTGGGGACATGGACGGCCTAGAATCAAATTTTCCTTACTAGCCAGAACCAAGGAATGAGGGGGCATGGGCCTACCCCACTTCCACAACTACTATTTAGCTTCACACCTTACCAGAGTGATTGATTGGAACTGTCATGGAAATTCAAAAGACTGGGTCCTTTTGGAGGGGTCATCGACTTCGAGCGGACTCAGGTTCTCCCCTTGGATTCCCTGGGAAATACTCCACGAGTCCATACAGAAACACCCACTGACGGGGGCTACCATGAAGGCCTTCCAGATGGTGGTCAAAAAATATGATTTAACGACACAATTGAGCCCACTGACTCCAATCCAAAACAATCCAGATTTTGCTCCAGGTATGACAGGCAAGAACTTCCAAGCCCCAGACTTATCAAAATCACTGACTGCAGGAGACTGCTTTAGGAATGGTAAAATCAAAAACTATTCAGAGATGAAGGAAGAGACGGGTATCCCTCACCTGTCCAGGTGGTCATATTTCCAGATACATAGCTTCGTCACGGACAATACCAAACTACCTCACTTTCAGAGACCTATGACTCAATTAGAGACAGTGTGCCACAGAGGAGATGACTTTTCCAAAACTACCTCGGCTGTCTACTCATGGCTACAAAATCCTAAATCAACTACAGACGATAGATTTAGAGTAGGATGGTCTAGTGCCTTGCAGAGGGATATAACAGATAGTCAATAGCTGACGGCTTGTACGTTAGCACATAAATGTTCCATTAGCACAAAAACACAGGAGACAGCATATAAACTTCTGACTCACTGGTACGCCACCCCACATAAAATCAAAAAATGGTTCCCTGAGGCCTCAGACAGATGCTGGCGATGTAATGGAGAGGCAGGCACTCTCTTACATATCTGGTGGCAATGCCCAATTCTTGAAACTTATTGGACGAAAGTGAGGGATATCATACGGCAGATAACGGAGACCAAGATTAATCTGGATGCAGCGTGCTGCCTACTCCACATCTCGAACTTTTCTTACAAGAAATATAAAAAATCCTTAACGAAGCACCTCTTAAACGCTGCTAAGGCACTGATTCCACTACGGTGGAAAAGCACACAGGCTCCTCTGATCAAGGAGTGGCTTCAGAAAGTCTCCGAGATCTGTCATATGGAAGATTTACTTGCCCAATCCACGGATAGCATAGAAAGATATCACAAAACATGGACACCTTGGTTAATCTTTAAGTATTCTGCGGCTTATGAACAATTACTGAATAATTAATATGTCTCTGGATATGGGAACTCTTCGCAGCTCCACGTGCGATAA
Source organism: Aquarana catesbeiana (assembly GCF_042186555.1). Lineage (NCBI taxonomy): Eukaryota > Metazoa > Chordata > Amphibia > Anura > Ranidae > Aquarana > Aquarana catesbeiana. The sequence continues at coordinate 7,841,743 of NC_133332.1, forward strand.
ATAGGCGCGCGAGGGACCGGGGGGATGGGGACGCCACTTCCTTACAGGAAGGCCCTACTCTATTAGCTCCTCTTTCTCCTTACTCATCTCTTTACTCTTCACTTTTTCCTTAGTCTATCATTTCTATTTTTTGTCCTGATAAACACTGAAATGATGTTAACTCCACTAAAGTCAATGCTAATAGTTGGCTAGGTTTACCGCCTGAAAAGTTTTAACTGATCCAACAGTCCATTACAACAACAGTAATAGAAAGTTTTGATCTTCAGGATCTCCGTTTGCTTCTATAGCACACGAATAGGCGGCTATAACTTAAAAATTCTGCTCAATACCTTCATACAGATGATAACAGATGTAGACACTGTTTATTGGATGTACTGAACATGTATGGTTGATCTCTTTTGATAAATGGCATTGTTTGTTAAGCTTCATTAACCTTCTAATAAAACTCTTTAATGGAAAAAAAAAAAAAGACAATAGACGGTTTTTGACAATTCCTTTATTAATGTCTTCATCTTTCTCCGCTTCTTCTTCCATCTTCTTCTGGTCTTCCTTTGGTGTTCTTCTTCTTCCTCCATCTTGTTCTTCCCCCGCTTCTTCCTCTATCTTCCTCTGCTTCTTCCTCCGGTCTTCTCGTCCGGCATCTTCGTCCGGCTCCTTCTCCGCTTCGTCCTCCGATCCCGCCTCAATGGCTGTGTGACACTTCTGTTTAGGTGACAGCTCTTATATAATGGAGGGCGGGGCCACCCAGTGACCCCGCCCCCTCTTATGCACAGGGATTTTCCTATGGCTTTGCCCGTGGTGTCAGAGGGGAGCGGGGTCACCCGTATACATAAATGGGTAACCCCGCCCCTCTCTTACAACAGGGGGAAAGCCATAGGGAAGTCCCCGTACATCAGAGGGGGACGGGGTCACAAAGATGCCGGACGAGAAGACCGGAGGAAGAAGCGGAGGAAGATAGAGGAAGAAGTGGGGAAAGAACAAGATGGAGGAAGAAGAAGAACACCGAAGGAAGACCAGAAGAAGATGGAAAAAGAAGCAGGGAAAGAAGACATTAATAAAGGAATTGTCAAAAACCGTCTATTGTCTTTTTTTAACATTTTTGACACTATTTTTGTGAAATGGTAGGGGTACATTTGTACCCCATTACCAGGGGGGCTGGGATCTGAGGGTCCCCTTGTTAAAGGGGGCTTCCAGATTCCGATAAGCCCTCCGCCCGCAGACCCCCACAACCACCAGGCAAGGGTTGTGGGGATGAGGCCCTTCTCCCCATCAACATGGGGACAAGGTGCTTTGGGGGTCTACCCCAAAGCACCCTCCCAATGTTGAGGGCATGTGGCCTGGTACGGTTCAGGAGGTGGGGGCGCTCTGTCCCCCCCTCTTTTCCTGTGGCCTGTTAGGTTGCGTGCACAGATAAGGGTCTGGTATGGATTTTTGGGGGGACCCCCACGCCATTTTTTTTATAATTTTGGTGCGGGGTTCCCCTGAAAATCCCCCATGGGGGAATCCCATGCCGTTTTTATCAATGAACTTTTATGTGTATTGCTGGACCAACAATTCATTATTAGCCGCGAGTACTTTTAAATGACTTTTTTTCCTTTAGAAATGTCATTTTGCTGTCAGATTGTTCTAAACACGGGAAACATGCGCCCCTTTACAGGCATACTATAGACACCCTCCAGGTATGAAATTTAAAGGAATATTACACTTTTATTGTTTCACTTTAAGCATTAATAAAATCACTGCTCCCGAGAAAACGTCCATTTTTAAAACTTTTTTTTGCATTGATACATGTCCCCTGGGGCAGGACCCGGGTCCCCAATCACTTTTTAAGACAATACCATGCATATAAGCCTTTAAAATGAGCACTTTTGATTTTTCATGTTCGTGTCCCATAGACTTTAACGGTGTTCATGTGTTCGAACAAATTTTTTGCCTGTTCGCATGTTCTGGTGCGAACCGAACGGGGGGGGGGGGGGGTGTTCGGCCCATCCCTACTCTCTGACCCTGTATGACATCTCTGGCTCCCTAGAGTATATATATATATATATATATATATACAGTGGGGACGGAAAGTATTCAGACCCCCTTAAATTTTTCACTCTTTGTTATATTGCAGCCATTTGCTAAAATAATTTAAGTTCATTTTTTCCTCATTAATGTACACACAGCACCCCATATTGTACACACAGCGCCCCATATTGTACACACAGCACCCCATATTGTACACACAGCACCCCATATTGACAGAAAAACACAGAATTGTTGACATTTTTGCAGATTTATTAAAAAAGAAAAACTGAAATATCACATGGTCCTAAGTATTCAGACCCTTTGCTCGGTATTTAGTAGAAGACCCCTTTTGATCTAATGCAGCCATGAGTCCTTTTGGGAAAGATGCAACAAGTTTTTCACACCTGGATTTGGGGATCCTCTGCCATTCCTCCTTGCAGATCCTCTCCAGTTCTGTCAGGTTGGATGGTAAATGTTGGTGGACGGCCATTTTTAGGTCTCTCCAGAGATGCTCAATTGGGTTTAAGTCAGGGCTCTGGCTGGGCCATTCAAGAACAGTCACAGAGTTGTTGTGAAGCCATTCCTTCGTTATTTTAGCTGTGTGGTTAGGGTCATTGTCTTGTTGGAAGGTAAACCTTCGGCCCAGTCTGAGGTCCTGAGCACTCTGGAGAAGGTTTTCATCCAGGATATCCCTGTACTTGGACGCATTCATCTTTCCCTCGATTGCAACCAGTCGTCCTGTCCCTGCAGCTGAAAAACACCCCCACAGCATGATGCTGCCACCACCATGCTTCACTGCTGGGACTGTATTGGACAGGTGATGAGCAGTGCTTGGTTTTCTCCACACATACAGCTTAGAATTAAGGCCAAAAAGTTTTATCTTGGTCTCATCAGACCAGAGAATCTTATTTCTCACCATCTTGGAGTCCTTCAGGTGTTTTTTTAGCAATCTCTATGTGGGCTTTCATGTGTCTTGCACTGAGGAGAGGCTTCCGTCGGGCCACTCTGCCATAAAGCCCCGACTGGTGGAGGGCTGCAGTGATGGTTGACTTTCTACAACTTTCTCCCATCTCCCGACTGCATCTCTGGAGCTTAGCCACAGTGATCTTTGGGTTCTTCTTTACCTCTCTCACCATGGCTCTTCTCCCCCGATAGCTCAGTTTGGCCAGACGGCCAGCTCTAGGAAGGGTTCTGGTCATCCCAAACGTCTTCCATTTAAGGATTATGGAGGCCAGATCTGTGCCTTGCCACAATTCTGTCTCTGAGCTCTTCAGGCAGTTCCTTTGACCTCATGATTCTCATTTGCTCTGACATGCACTGTGAGCTGTAAGGTCTTATATAGACAGGTGTGTGGCTTTCCTAATCAAGTCCAATCAGTATAATCAAACACAGCTGGACTCAAATGAAGGTGTAGAACCATCTCAAGGATGATCAGAAGAAATGGACAGCACCTGAGTTATATATATGAGTGTCACAGCAAAGGGTCTGAATACTTAGGACCATGTGATATTTCAGTTTTTCTTTTTTAATAAATCTGCAAAAATTTTAACAATTCTGTGTTTTTCTGTCAATATGGGGTGCTGTGTGTACATTAATGAGGGAAAAAAATGAACTTAAATGATTTTAGCAAATGGCTGCAATATAACAAAGAGTGAGTGAAAAATTTAAGGGGGTCACCCAAATGGCCCTGATCAAAAGTTTACATACCCTGGAATGTTTGGCCTTGGTACAGAAGGTGGCACACACAGGTTAAAATGGCTATTAAAAGGTTAATTGTCCACATTCGTGGCTTTTTAAATCACAATTAGTGTGTGTGTATAAATAGTCAATGAGTTTATTCGCTCTCACATGGATGCACTAAGCAGGCTAGACACTGAGCCATGAGGAGGTAGAAAAGAACAGTCAAAATAACTGCATAGTTACATAGTTAGTCAGGTTGAAAACAGACACAAGTCCATCAAGTTCAACCAAAAAACAAAAATAGATACAATCCCATATACACAATCCTACACCCACAGTTGATCCAGAGGAAGGCAAAAAACCCCAGAAAAGCATGATCCAATTTGCAACAGCAGGGGAAAAAAAATTCCTTCCTGATTTTCCCCGGAATAACTTTACCTATAAATGTCAATACCCAGTTATATTGTGTACATTTAGGAAAGAATCCAGGCCTTTTTTAAAGCAATCAGCCGCACATAAAAGTCAATGAATATTCATTATTAGAGACAACAGACACACAACAGGATATAGTCAAAGACTATGGGCATGATATAGGAAATGGTCAGAGATTGTAGACATACAGGGCTAGACAAAGACTGTGGACATGATAGAAGAGATGGTTAAAGACTGTGGATATAATACAAGAGGTGGTCAGAGACTGTGGATATAATACATGAGATGATTAGAGACTGTGGATATAATACAAGAAATGATTAGAGACTGTGGTTATAATACGTGTGATGGTCAGAGACTGTGGATATAATACATGTGATGGTCAGAGACTGGGAATATAATACATGAGATGGTCAGAGACTGTGGTTATTATACATGAGATGGTCAGAGACTGTGCATATAATATGAGATATGGTTAGAGACTGTGGATATAATACATGTGATGGTCAGAGACTGTGGATATAATACATGAGATGGTCAGAGACTGTGGTTATTATACATGAGATGGTCAGAGACTGTGCATAAAATATGAGATATGGTTAGAGACTGTGGATATAATACAAGAGGTGGTAAGAGACTGTGGATATAATACAAGAGATGATCAGAGGCTGTGGATATAATACAAGATATGGTTAGAGACTATGGATATAATACATGAGATAGTCAGAGACTGTGGATATAATACGAGAGATAATCAGAGGCTGCAGACATAATATAAGAGATGTTCAGAGGCTGTGGATATAATACATGAGGCGGTCAGAGACTGTGGATATAATACATGAGGCGGTCAGAGACTGTGGACATAATACAAGAGATGGTCAGAGGCTTCAGACATAATATAAGAGGTGGTCAGGGACTGTGGACATGATACAAGGGATGGTCAGAGGCTTCAGACATAATGTAAGAGGTGGACAGGGACTGCAGACATGATACAGGAGATGGTCAAAGACTGTTGACATGATAGGAGTTGCTGGAGTCTAGGGGTATGCTTCAGGAGACAGTCATAGACTGGAGGCATATTACATGAGGCTACTATAAATCTCAACTATAAAGAGATGATAAGGAAACACAGATTAGTGTGTGCGGGCGTCTTGTGGGCTACACAAAAAGTGTCAAAGGTCTGCATGAGGCCCCCTGGCCACACGTTGGGCACCAGGGCCCTGAAATATTCCCCTTTTTATCCTTCTCCAACAGCTACAAAAAAGGTAATGATGGGAGGAAGGGCAGAGGAGCTGGACTGGCACAGGCAGTAACTAGACACTCCTGGAAGAGGGGAGGGCTAAAATGTGCGTGGCTTGGCGGCTCATGCGGATGGCTGTTTAGACCCACAGCTCCGCAGTTAAACCAGCCTAAGCGACTCTCAGAGTGGCTCCAGAGAAGGGGAAACTAATCCACCAGTAGGCCAGACATACTAGCAAAGCGGGTGAACCATGCTGAAGAGGAGGAAAAATGCTAAACTTTCCAGGAAGCTCACTGACTACTACACCTCGCCAGGCCTGGCGAGCAGCCAAGATGGCGCCGGAAGCGGCCATCAAATGTCGGCGCGGCTCAACTCCTCACGCTCCAGTCAGAGCCTCATGCTGTCTCCGGGATTCCCGCGATCTCCTGACCCACAGGGTGAGTGCTCTCCTCCCAACTCACCCACAACATCCAGCCCTGCTAAACCTTGGCTCAGAACAGATAAGCCACAGCAGATCCAGCCTGTCACAGCTCCTTGCCTGTTCTCTCTCCCCACGCCACAGCAATCATCAGTGCTGGATGCCTTCCCTGCCTCAGATCAGCCACTGTCTGGAAACACCTTGAAGAGCATGCTGCTCTCACCGAGGCAAACTTTGTATAATGACTTATCCACTGCTGTTTCCTCATTATCTACAACTGTACTTCAGCATGACCAATAGGGATGAGCCGAACACCCCCCGGTTCGGTTCGCACCAGAACCCGCGAACGGACCGAAAGTTCGCACGAACGTTAGAACCCCATTGACGTCTATGGGACTCGAACGTTCGAAATCAAAAGTGCTCATTTTAAAGGCTAATTTGCATGGTATTGTCCTAAAAAGGGTTTGGGGACCCGGGTCCTACCCCAGGGGACATGTATCAATGCAAAAAAAACTTTTAAAAACGGCCGTTTTTTCGGGAGCAGTGATTTTAATGATGCTTAAAGTAAAAAAAAAAAAAGTGAAATATTCCTTTAAATATCGTACCTGGGGGGTGTCTATAGTATGCCTGTAAAGTGACGCGTGTTTCCCATGTTTAGAACAGTCCCTGCACCAAATGTCATTTTTAAAGGAAAAAATCTCATTTAAAACTGCTTGCGGGTTTAATGTCATGTCGGGTCATGGCAATATGGATGAAAATCAGTGAGACAAACGGCATGGGTACCCCCCAGTCCATTACCAGTCCCTTTGGGTCTTGTATGGATATTAAGGGGAACCCCGCACCCAAATTAAAATAAGGAAAGGTGTGGGGCCACCAGGCCCTATATACTCTGAACAGCAGTATACAGGCGGTGCAAACAAGACAGGGACTGTAGGTTTGTTGTTAAGTAGAATCTGTTTGTAATTTTGAACATTTTTAACGTGTTTAGCTCCAGCCAAAAAATCTTTTCTAAGCTTTTTGGAAAACATAGGGAAGGGTTATCACCCCTGTGACATTTGTTTTGCTGTCTTTCCTCCTCTTCAGAAGATTTCACCTCACTTTTTTGTCCCAATGAAAAATGTTTTTTGAAAATTTGGGTTTTTTTGTGGAACAAGGATTGGAAAGCATCAGTGGAAAGGAGAACTTGTTTTCCCATATTAACTCTTACAGGAGAGAATTTCCCTTCCTAGGGGTAGATTTCATCTCACTTCCTGTTGTCTCCTTCCGTTTGCAAGTAGGAGTCGTTTGTAAGTTAGATGTTTGAAAGTAGGGTCCTGCCCTATATACTCAGCAGAAATTTGGGCCTTAGGTGTTGCTGTGGCCACAACACTGTAAGCCCTCACAGGGCCCTGCTGTGAAATATTAGATCAAGAATTGTAATTACATGCCCCTGTTGAACAGGAGCTGAAAAATTAGGCCTTAGGCACTGGTGCTGGTGCCACAACACTGCAACCCCTCACAGACACTCTAGTTGGAACGCAGGAACGAGCCCTGCTGCAAATTATTGCTTCAAAAATTGTAATTACACGCCCCTGTTAGACAGGGGCAGAAAAATTGGGCCTTAGGCACTGGTGCTGGTGCCACAACACTGCAACCCTTCACAGACACTCTAGTTGGAACGCAGGAACGAGCCCTGCTGCAAAGTATTGCATCAAAAATTGTAATTACACGCCCCTGTTAGACAGGGGCAGAAAAATTGGGCCTTAGGCACTGGTGCTGGTGCCACAACACTGCAACCCCTCACAGACACTCTAGTTGGAACGCAGGAACGAGCCCTGCTGCAAAGTATTGCATCAAAAATTGTAATTACACGCCCCTGTTAGACAGGGGCAGAAAAATTGGGCCCTAGGCACTGGTGCTGGTGCCACAACACTGCAACCCCTCACAGACACTCTAGTTGGAATGCAGGAACGAGCCCTGCTGCAAAGTATTACATCAAAAATTGTAATTACACGCCCCTGTTAAACAGGGGCTGAAAAATTGTGCCTTAGGCACTGGTGGTGGCGCCCAGAACCAAAAATGTTCTTACAAGCTATCAGCGTGATGATTGAGGAGGAAGAGTATAATTACTCAGGGATAGTCACTCAGCATCAGCATAGGCAGTCTTTGAAGGGATCTGAGATTTCAAAAAAAATTATTCGGTTACATCAGCATCAGGTGCTTGGTAGCTGGTGGTGATCCAAGACTCATTCATTTTTATGAAGGTCAGCCGATCGACCGAGTCGGTGGACAGACGCACCCTGTGATCGGTTACCACGCCTCCAGCAGCACTGAATGTGCGTTCCGAAAGAACGCTGGATGCAGGACAGGCCAGTAGCTCAATTGCATACTGTGCAAGCTCTGGCCAGTGATCCATCCTCAAGACCCAGTAACCCAGAGGATTTTCGGTGGGAAAGGTGTCCAAGTCTGATCTTGCCCCTAGGTATTCCTGCACCATGTAAAACAGACGCTGGCGATGGTTGCTGGAACCGATCATACCTTGGGGCTGCGGACCAAAAAATTGTCTGAACGCATCGGTCAGACGGCCACCTTCTCCACCGCTCCTTCTTTGACTGACCGAAGCCTCAGCAACACGTTGTCCAGAAACAGGAGTTTGTAACCTCCCAGTCTCTGGGAACGCGTTGCACAGACCTTTCTGCAAGGCCTCCCGAAGATGTTTCATCCTCTGCTCCCTCTGCGATGGCAAGATAAGGTCCGCAACCTTACCCTTGTAACGTGGATCAAGGAGGGTTGCCAGCCAGTATTGGTCCTTCTCCTTGATACCACGAATACGAGGATCCTTACGCAGGCTTTGCAGGATCAGGGAGGCCATGCAGCGTAGGTTTGCTGAGGCATTCGGTCCGGAGTCCTCTGGGTCACTAAGAACGACATGGTCCGCAGCCACCTCCTCCCAGCCACGTACAAGTCCATGTGTTTCTTGGGACTGATCCCTTAAAGACTGCTGCTGATGCTGAGTGCCAGGCTCCACCTCCATACTGACACAATCTTCCTCCTCCTCCTCTTCCTCCTCGTCCTCTTCCTGTGTGATCGGCGGGCACGCAGGAACACTGTCTGGATAAAGGGGGCCTTGAGAGCTAAGGAAGTCCTCCTCTTCCTGCCTCTGTTCTGCCTCAAGTGCCCTGTCCATTATTCCACGCAGCGTGTGCTCCAACAGGTGGACAAGGGGGACAGTGTCACTGATGCATGCACTGTCACTGCTCACCATCCTCGTGGCCTCCTCGAATGGTGACAGGACAGTGCATGCATCCCTGATCATGGCCCACTGGCGTGGGGAAAAAAACCAAGCTCCCCTGACCCTGTCCTGGTGCCATAGTCGCACAGGTACTCATTGATGGCCCTCTGCTGCGTGTGCAGCCGCTGCAGCATGGCCAACGTTGAGTTCCACCTGGTGGGCATGTCACAGATTAGGCGGTTCTTGGGCAGGTTAAACTCCTTTTGGAGGTCCGTCAGCCGAGCACTGGCATTATATGACCGGCGGAAATGCACACAGACTTTCCTGGCCTGCCTCAGGACATCCTGTAAGCCCGGGTACCTGCCCAAGAACCGCTGCACCACCAAGTTAAGGACGTGAGCCAAACAGGGCACATGGGTCATTTGTCCCTGTCGGAGGGCAGAGAGGAGGTTGGTGCCATTGTCGCAAACCACCATTCCTGCCTTAAGTTGGCGTGGCGTCAACCACCTCTGAACCTGCCCCTGCAGAGCTGACAGAACCTCTGCCCCAGTGTGGCTCCTGTCCCCCAAGCACACCAGCTCAAGCACCGCATGGCATCTTTTGGCCTGCGTACTTGCGTAGCCCCTTGAACGACTACGGAGCACCGCTGGTTCCGAGGAAGAGGCCATGGAGGAAGAAGAAGAGGAGGGGGTGGAGGAGAGAGGTGTGTCACAATCATTAGCATTTTGGAGGCGTGGTGGCGGAACAACCTCCAACACTACTGCACCTTGTCCTGCATCCTTCCCAGCTGCCAGCAGAGTCACCCAATGCGCCGTGAAACTTAGGTAACGTCCCTGTCCATGCCTGCTGGACCATGAGTCAGCGGTAATATGCACCTTACCGCTGACCGCCCTGTCCAGCGAGGCATGGACATTGCCTTCCACATGCCGGTAGAGAGCCGGAATCGCCTTCCGTGAGAAAAAGTGGCGTTTGGGTACCTGCCACTGAGGAACCGCACATTCCACAAACTCACGGAAGGGGGCAGAGTCTACCAACTGAAAAGGCAGCAGTTGAAGTGCTAGCAATTTTGCCAAGCTAGCATTCAACCGCTGGGCATGTGGATGGCTGGGAGCAAACTTCTTTCGGCGGTGCAGCAGCTGGGGCAGGGAAATTTGCCTGGTACAATCTGACGTCGGTGTACCAAAAGCAGATTGCCCACAAGTACTTGGCTGTGACACACCTAATTCTACACCTTCATTCCTCTCACTGCAGGTCTCAGAGAGGACTGAAGGTCTAGTGGGGTTGGAAATCTCAGCTGATGAGGAGCAAGGAGAGATCCTCTTTGTTCTTTGGTGTGGGTCTTTTAGATACGCTTGCCAACGAACTGCATGGCAGGTCAACATATGTCTGGTCAAGCATGTGGTACCCAAGCGGGAGATATTTTGGCCACGCGAGATACGCTTGAGACATATGTTGCAAATAGCAGCGGTGCGATCTGATGCACTCGTCTCAAAAAAGGCCCACACCAAAGAACTTTTTGAATAACGCGCAGAGACTGCAGCGCCCTGCACATGTGGAGCTTTGGGGTGTGATGCAGTCAATGTGCTGCCCTTAGGCTGGCCCCTGGAGGGCATCCTGCCTCGTTGGTGATGTGCTGCCGCCTCCTCCTCCTCCTCCTCCTCCTCTCTCCTATCAGGCACCCACGTTGAGTCAGTGACCTCATCATCCCCTCCCTCCTCATCACTGGAGCAAACCTGGCAGTATGCTGCAGCAGGGGGAGCATGACTGCCAGATTGCTGTCCTTCTTGGGCACCCCCTCTGTCCGCGCTCATGTTACTGCCTTCATCGAGCTCAGTATCGTCATCAGAGCCTTCCAAACGCTGGGCATCCTCCTGGAGCATGTACCCAACACTGTGGTCAAACAGTTCGAGGGAATCCTCATGAGGACATGGTGGAGCTAGGGAAGGAGTCACTGATGACATTGAGCTGAGGGAAGAGGCCGCTGCTTTGCCAGACAAAGCACCCTGGGCATGGGTGAGAGAGGATGAGGAGGATGAGGACGGCTTGGTCATCCACTCGACCAAGTCTTCCGCATGTTGCGGCTCAACATGGCCAGCTGCCGAAAAAAAGGCCAAGCGTGTCCCATGGCCACGTGCTGATGAGGATGCACCGTCTCCACGACCAGCACTAGACACAGAGCCTGCTTGCCCTCTCTTATTGGCTTGTGACTGTCTGCCTCTCCTTCTTGGCCTTCCAGACATACTAATGGCCTGTAGCTGCACTAAGCTGGGATAGAACACCTGTAATTTTCTTCAAGTAGCTTTATATACTGTAACCAGACAAGCCTGCCTGTCAGTAGGAAGATAACAGGAACGGATCTAGCTGAACACTGTGAGCAGGACGCACTGTACTAAATGTAAATAGTCTAGCTGCCTGACCGTGGTACTAATAGGATCAAATAGAACACCTGTAATTTTCTTCAGGTAGCTTTATATACTGTAACCAGACAAGCCTGCCTGTCAGTAGGAAGATAACAGGAACGGATCTAGCTGAACACTGTGAGCAGGACGCACTGCACTAAATGTAAATAGTCTAGAAGATAACAGGAACGGATCTAGCTGAACACTGTGAGCAGGACGCACTGCACTAAATGTAAATAGTCTAGAAGATAACAGGAACGGATCTAGCTGAACACTGTGAGCAGGACGCACTGCACTAAATGTAAATAGTCTAGAAGATAACAGGAACGGATCTAGCTGAACACTGTGAGCAGGACGCACTGCACTAAATGTAAATAGTCTAGAAGATAACAGGAACGGATCTAGCTGAACACTGTGAGCAGGACGCACTGCACTAAATGTAAATAGTCTAGAAGATAACAGGAACGGATCTAGCTGAACACTGTGAGCAGGACGCACTGCACTAAATGTAAATAGCAGGAACGGATCTAGCTGAACACTGTGAGCAGGACGCACTGCACTAAATGTAAATAGTCTAGAAGATAACAGGAACGGATCTAGCTGAACACTGTGAGCAGGACGCACTGCACTAAATGTAAATAGCAGGAACGGCTCTAGCTGAACACTGTGCGCAGGACGCACTGCACTAAATGTAAATAGCAGGAACGGATCTAGCTGAACACTGTGAGCAGGACGCACTGCACTAAATGTAAATAGCAGGAACGGATCTAGCTGAACACTGTGAGCAGGACGCACTGCACTAAATGTAAATAGCAGGAACGGATCTAGCTGAACACTGTGAGCAGGACGCACTGCACTAAATGTAAATAGCAGGAACGGATCTAGCTGAACACTGTGAGCAGGACGCACTGCACTAAATGTAAATTGCAGGAACGGATCTAGCTGAACACTGTGAGCAGGACGCACTGCACTAAATGTAAATAGTCTAGAAGATAACAGGAACGGATCTAGCTGAACACTGTGAGCAAGACGCACTGCACTAAATGTAAATAGCAGGAACGGATCTAGCTGAACACTGTGAGCAGGACGCACTGCACTAAATGTAAATAGCAGGAACGGATCTAGCTGAACACTGTGAGCAGGACGCACTGCACTAAATGTAAATAGTCTAGAAGATAACAGGAACGGATCTAGCTGAACACTGTGAGCAGGACGCACTGCACTAAATGTAAATAGCAGGAACGGATCTAGCTGAACACTGTGAGCAGGACGCACTGCATTAAATGTAAATAGTCTAGATAGAAGATAACAGGAACGGATCTAGCTAAACTGAATACAGTGTATATATATATATGCAACACCTGGGATGCATATATATACACAATACACTGTAAGTGCAGCTAACTGACTGACTGTTCTGCCTAATCTATCTAACTCAAATCAAATGACACTGTCTCTCTCTCTCTCTATCTCTCAGCACACCGGAACACACACTACACAGGGCCGCCGTGCAGGCGGCCTTATATAGTGTGGGGTGTGTACTAAATCCCCTGAGCCATAATTGGCCAAAGCCACCCTGGCTTTGGCCAATTACAGCTCTCTCTACTGACAGCGCTGTGATTGGCCAAGCATGCGGGTCATAGTGCATGCTTGGCCAATCATCAGCCAGCAATGCACTGCGATGCCGCAGTGAATTATGGGCCGTGACGCGCCACACGAATTTAGCGCGAACGGCCCATAACGTTCGCAATTCGGCGAACGATCGAACAGCCGATGTTCGAGTCGAACATGGGTTCGACTCGAACACGAAGCTCATCCCTAATGACCAAGCCATTACTCATATAGAAACAAAAATGGGAGACTTACTCTCTGCACATAATGAGTTAGTTGATGGTTTTGCGGACCATGATGATGAACTCCAATTAATTAATCTGAAGCTCGCAGACCTGGAGGACCGCTCCAGACGTAACAATATTAAATTCCGTAATATCCCAGAGTTGATCCAACAATCGGATCTAGTACAATTCCTGCAGTTCCTAATGTGTGCCCTTTTACCTGACCTATAAATCCTGTTTCTCATATGTGACATTAACCAAGTCACCTACACACTGATCAAAATATATGAGCCAAACAAGCAACAACAGTGAATCCATAAACAACTATACAAGAAGGTAACACAAATCCAAAAGAGGAGACTTCTTATTGGAGGCGACTTCAACATAATTGGAGACCCAAATCTGGAAACTACATCCACAGCTAGAAACCATCGACCTGTTCTAAACCCCTTTCTTCAAATAAATTATCTCTTTGATCCGTGGAGATGCCAACACAGTAATGAGCTGGACTTTTCCTATTTCTCATCGTCTCAACTCTCATACTCTTGTATTGACTTCTTCCTTGTTGACAAAATCACCCTCCAGGACGTGACAAACTCCGAGACTGGATCCATCACAAGGTCGGACCATGCACCTATCCTCCTTACTGTGGGAAACTGTAGACCTAGAACAACCCGAATATGGAGACTTGACACTTCTCTCATCTCAGATCCGGGCAACATTCAAAAATGTACTACTGAGCACCACTCCTATTTTAAATTGAACAATCAACTGGACACTGATAGGTTTGTACTTTGGTTGGCATATAAAGCCTACATGCGTGGACTGATAATTAAACTTCCATGTAATGTTAAGAACCAGAGGTCTAAGCAAGTCGATGAGGTCCTTTCCCAAATTAACCAATTAGAGAACTAAGACAAACTGACTCCCTCCCACAAACTAGCCAGTGAACTCCTAGAACAGCGACAAAAACTCTGCTCACTTTTACTCTATAAATTTGAAAACAACCTTAAATCAACTAAAGCCAAATACTATGCCTTAGATAATAAGGCTGGAGCCTTATTAGCCCGACAGGTCAAAGCCCAATGCGTTAAATGTAAAATAGCTTCCCACCACCACCCTACCACTAAACAACTTCTAACAAACCCACAGGATATAGCTAATGCCTTTAGCGACTACTACTCCTCTCTGTACAACCTTACAAATGACATAGCTACTCCTCAAGCAACAGACCAAAACATACAATACTTCCTATCCTTAATTGACCTCCCAAATATAACCCCTACCCAATCTGCGGAGCTCTCCCAACCATTCTCAGATGAAGAAGTCTTAAAAGCCATTAATACTCTCCCTCTCCAAAAATCACCAGGAGAAAATGGCTAAACTAATGAATTTTACAAGACATTCGCCAAACTCCTCACCCCCACCTCACTACCCTATTCAACTCTGCTGCCACCTCTGGTTCTATACCAATTGACATGCTACGTTCAATTATCACCACTATCCCCAAACCAGAGAAAGACCCTACTTCTATGACCAATTACAGGCTCATATCGCTCCTCAACACGGACGTAAAAATATTTGCCAAAGGCATTGCATCTAGATTGCTGAAATGTCTTCCTTCTCTAGTGCACCTGGACCAATTTTATGCCAGACAGACAAGCCCTGGATGCAACTAGAAGAGTCATCAATTTGATCCATCAAATCACCCAATCGTGAACATCTTCTCTGCTTCTATCCTTAGACGCAGAGAAGGGGTTCGACAGGGTGCACTGGGGATTCCTGAAAGCAGTGCTATCTAAATTTGAAATCACAGGCTGGTTTCGATCTGCGATACTCTCACTTTAGTCAAACCCCTCAGCTAGAGTGTTAAATGATGGAACCCTGTCTAAACCGTTCGGGATCTCTAATGGCACTTGCCAGGGCTTGCCACTCTCCGTTCTCATTTTTGCTCTAATTATGGAACCCCTAGCAGCAAGGATTACATGGGACAAGCGCATATCAGACATCATGCACAACGACATGGAACATAAAATAAGCCTCTTTGCCAATGATGTCATACTTCTGATCACAAACCCAGTCCACTCCATGCCTGCGATTCAAGACATCATTACCAAATTTAGCTCAACCTCCTTCTATTAACTTAATTCCACCAAGTCCCTAATCCTCCTGTTTAATCACACAAACAGACAGAAGTTCCTCCTGGAAGGAGCTCTTCCTTATTCTTGGACGAGGCAATCTATCCCATACCTAGCAATAAAGTTAGCCCCCTCACTACCTCACCTCTATGATCTTAACTACCATGCCTTCCAAAAACTGCATCCCCAACTATTAAACCAAATGCGCACAACAGGCCTAACTCTAAACTACACCAAACTACTCTACCTATTCCACACAGTAATCTTACCTATACCCCATTCCTTCTTTAACCCCATACAAAAACAAATTTCAAGATATGTATGGAAAACTAAAACATCTAGATTCACTCACTACATTCTAACCAGACATCACAAAAAAGGAGTTGTGAGCCTTCCCCACATACAAACCTACTACTATGCTTCCATCCTGGACCAGCTTTACTACTGGTGGCACCCAACTCCCAATAAGACCTGGTTGATCATAGACTCATCTTCCTACAAACCTAATACTCTGCGTGATATACTCCTGATCACTTTGGCGGTGTTTCCTCCTAACACAATGACTGATCCCCCGTCAATCACGGCCTCACTGACAGTCTGGAAAAAATTCACCCAGACGACATCCAAAGCTCAGCCGTCTCACACATTACCAATCCCTCTCAGAACGTTAATAACGCATTTGCCAAATCTTAAACTACAAAACTCGGAGAGACACAAGATCAGCAGCATTTCCGATCTCTACAAAAAAGACACTCTAAAAACCTTCACAGAACTCCAAAATGAATACAACCTCCCTCAAACAGAAGCCTTTACATACGTGAGGATCTCCCACTTTCTTCAAACGTCTAAAATCCCCACTGAGGTCAAAATACCAGAACCACTCCACAGCTTCTACACATACACAACCAGTGGCGGCCGCGCCGCCCCCCTTTCCTGGCCCCCTTGTCCTGCCCCTTTCAGGACACCGGACACATGGATTTCTATGGCGGGGACGGGAGGGGGTGGTACTTTTTGAAGCACCCGATTCCAGAG
Organism: Aquarana catesbeiana; assembly: GCF_042186555.1. Taxonomy (NCBI): domain Eukaryota; kingdom Metazoa; phylum Chordata; class Amphibia; order Anura; family Ranidae; genus Aquarana; species Aquarana catesbeiana. The sequence continues at coordinate 7,858,138 of NC_133332.1, forward strand.
GCTCTAATAGGCTTCAAAATACGGTGGGCTCGGGGCGCAGAGAGTGCGCCCTGATCCCACCTAATTGTGTGTTGATAGCAAATTAATTTTCGCTATTTTCACACTAACCTTCCTCCCTGCCAATCAGGAGGCAGGGCATCAGACCTGTTTCCTGATTGGCCAAAGTGACAGGCCACCCTATTGGAACCCTGGCACTTAGGAAGAGGAGCGGAGGACTCAGAGACACACGCTGGAGCGGAGGTCGCGGTAAGTGTCATAGCCGTGCGCGGGGGGGTTGGGCTTTTGGGGTGCTGCCAGAGCCGTGAGCCCCATGAGTGGGGGGGGGCGGTGGGCACAGTGGCTGCATATGATGGGCACAAGTGGCTGCATATGATGGGCACAATTGGCTGCATTTGATGGGCACAATTGGCTGCATTTGATGGGCACAAGTGGCTACATATGATGGGCACAAGTGGCTGCGTCTGATGAGCACAATGGCTGCAATTGATGGGCATAGTGGCTGCATTCGATGGGCACAATGGCTGCATTTGATGGGCACAGTGACTGCAAATGATGGGCACAGTGGCTGCATTTGATGGGCACAGTGGCTGCATATGATGGGCACAATGGCTGCATATGAGGGGCACAGTGGCTGCGTTTGATGAGCACAATGGCTGCAATTGATGGGCACAGTGGCTGCATTTGATGGGCACAGTGGCTGCATTTGATGGGCACAATGGCTGCATTTGATGGGCACAGTGAGGCTGCAATTGATGGGGGGGTTTCAGTATTTTTCAGTTTGTTTGCGCCCCCCCAAAAATTTTGAGCACCAGCTGCCACTGTACACAACATACCCAAAACATGGTATCTCCACAATGTACTCTGCACTTAGCGACAACTGGCCCTACTCTCAATTCTCAATCCCTTTCAAAATGGACAGAAGAACTAAATATTACTGTCACCCCCGACATGTGGATGCGTGCCTTTAAACACACCTTTACAGACGACTCCCACTGCTCTAACCACTGGGAATCGTACCAGAAAACAATACACAGGTGGCATCTTACACCCTACCGTCTCTCCAAATTCTTCCCAGGACATCCCTCTACCTACTGGAGGACCTGTGGAAGTGCTGGTACCATAGCACACATCCTATGGTTTTGAAGATCCATAAACTCGTTCTGGAAACCAATATTTGCTCTAATCTCCACAATATCACAGATTACAACGACCCCTTATCCCTCGCTAGCATTTCCCCACCCAGGTCACAAGTGGTAATATTACATCTACTACTTGCAGCAAAACTGAACATCACCAAACTCTGGAAAACTACAGATTCCCCATCCATCTCCAATACAATCACAGAATTTGAACCTTCAATGTAAAATGGAGAGACTAGTTGCTAGAAAAAAATCTAAGTATGGAAAAGTTTTTTTGTAAGTGGTCATCCTGGCTCACACATCCAAAATGTACTGTAACTACCTGATGTTCTCCTTATATCGCAACTTCCTACCATTTCAATGAATGAATGATTTGTGAATGAATGAATGAATGAATGATTTGAATGAATGATTTGTAAAGCGCTGCAATTGCAAACTGAATCGCCTCAAGGCGATTTCAATATCTCCTCTTTATTTTCCTATCCCCCCCCACTACGATATAGCAAAGATGCCTACCTAGCTGGTGCCCCCCGTCTGGAGTTTATAATGTTTATATACTATGCATGATTTACCTCTGTTTAGTCCAATTTGTAAGAATGGCTATGCATTACGTAACCCAACTTCTTCATTTCTGGTTCAACTTGCTTTAGTCGGAACATCCGACATTTTGTAATAAACATATTCTTTGTTCACTTTATTGAAAATATTAACCACTTAAGGACCGAGCCTCTTTCTGAGATGTGTTGTTTACAAGTTAAAAACAGTTTTTTTTTGCTAAAAACATTACCCCAACATTATACATTTTTTTTCTAACACCCTAGAGAATAAAATGGCCGTCCTTGCAATACTTTCTTTCACACCGTATTTGTGCGGTCTTACAAGCGCAGTTTTTTTGGAAAAAATAAATTTTTGGAATTGAAAAATAAGACACCAGTAAAGTTAGCCCAATTTTTTTCATAGTGTGAAAGATAATGTTACGCCGAGTAAATTGATACCCAACATGTCACGCTTCAAAATTGCACCCGCTCGTGGAATGGTAACAAACTTTTACCCTTAAAAATCTCCATAGGCAACGTTTAAAAAATTCTACAGGTTGCATGTTTTGAGTTACAGAGGAGGTCTAGGGCTAGAATTATTTTTCTCTCTCTACCGATCACGGCGATACCTCACATGTGTGTTTTGAACACTGTTTTCATATGCGGGCGCTACTCACGTATGCGTTTGCTTCTGCACGCGAGCTCGACGGGATGGGGCGCGTTTAAAAAACTTTTTTTTTTTTTCTTATTTATTTTAGCTTTTATTTTTTTATTTTTACACTGTTCTTTTAAAAAAAAAATGGTGTCACTTTTATTCCTATTACAAGGAATGTAAACATCCCTTGTAATAGAAAAAAAAGCATGACAGGTCCTCTTAAATATGAGATCTGGGGGGTCAAAAAAAAAAGACTTCACATCTCATATTTACACTTACAGTAAATTCAATAGTAAAAAAAAAATTGTCATTTAAAAAAAAAAAAAAAATGGCCCTTTAAGAGCTGTGGGCGGTAGTGACGTTTTGACATTGCTTCCGCCCCTGCATTGTTACCCTGTTTCCCCGAAAATAAGACCTAGCATGATTGTCGGTGATGGCTGCAATATAATACCCTACCCCCCAAATAAGCTCTAGTTAAAATCCTTGTAGGTCTTATTTTCAGGGTAGGGTTTATTTTCGGGGAAACAGGGTAGGGCTTATTTGGGGGGTAGGGCTTATATTGCAGCCATCACTGACAATCACGCTAGGTCTTATTTTCAGGGAAACAGGGTATGGAGACAGGTGGGGGCCATCTTCCCCCTCACTCATCTCCATACCCAGCAAGGGTGAAGATCCGATCTCCTCCGCCGCTGCCGACGGCTCCGGTAAGCGGTTGAGGGCACCAGGGCGCAGCAGAGGCTACCCGCTTCAGAAACCGGACCACCGGCCGAACACGAGGGTACCGGGGTTATGGCAGCTAGCTGCTGCCATAACAACAATATCCCCCGTCAAAGTAAGGACATATATCGGTCATGCGGCGGTCCGGAAGTGGTTAATAAAGAATTATTGAAAATAAAATGTGCAGAGACAGGGGTGGTGCTAGGAAATAGACTCTTTCTAAAGTACCGTTTCCCTGAAAATAAGACCTAGCTTGATTGTCGGCGATGGCTGCAATATAAGCCCTACCCCCCAAATAAGCCCTAGTTAAAGTCCTTGTAGGTCTTATTTTCAGGGTAGGGCTTATTTTCAGGGTAGGGCTTATTTTTGGGGAAACAGGGTGGGGCTTATTTGGTCCTTTGCTGCGGGCAGGACGTTGTTGGTGTGAGCTGCTGCAAACATAAACTATCCGAGACCTTTTCGGTTTACATCCATTATCCTCTGTAGTTTTCCTTTGAACTCTCCACAGTAGGCCCATCAGGACCCGCATTCGGCCTCAGTGGGACTCCAGATCCAAACATCTATACGCCCTAGATTGATGGGCCTTTTTCCTATTATAAGGAAGTAAATTGTCCTAGATATTCATACCCAGCTACTCTCATTTCTACATATGAAATATTAACAACCTGGGCATGTCAAACTTCTCTTTTATATCACAATTGGGAAACACGATGGATGGCAGACAGTGTCAGCACGTTTGTTTTTAAATTTTTTTTGGAATGCGTAACCAATCTGCACATATACTAATAAACCATTGCTAAAACTTACAACCACCCCTGAAGAAGGAGGCTAACAACTCCGAAACGCGTCGGGTGCAAGCATACTGGTATCATTAGTTACATGTGTATATATACATGAATCGCATTCCTTTCATTTTGTACTATATCTTGATGTTTTTTATGATGTTTTTGTAATAAATAAACTATCATTTACTTATTATACATTCTCCTATATGTCCTCTTATATGTGCCTTTAAAGTGCACTAGGGGAACTTGTTCTGTTCAAATTCTTATTTGGGGGGTAGGGCTTATATTGCAGCCATCACCGACAATCACGCTTATTTTCGGGGAAACAGGGTAGTCAAATGTTCTAAAAAAGTTGAAAGACACATTCCAAGTGGCTAAAAATGGAGAGGAAAGCACTTCCAGTTATCATTTGGGAATATTTCATTTTTTTGTGTGCCTATTGTGCATTTTTATACATTGTTGACAACTTCTCTTTAACTTTTATTGGCTTTGGCATTTTGGAAAGATGTAACGGTAAGTTTATCACAATAATGATGAATGGGAACGCATTCCAGACTTTAAAACACCTGCGTGAACATGTCGGGGACATTTTATTAAAATGTTGGCAATGACGCCAAGGAATCATTTGTACCATAAAGGGACGGGCATTGACTGAATGAAGCCAAATCATCGAAGCTCATTTGGAGTCCGGCGGTAACGCCATATCCGCTGATATTAAGTTATTTATCCGAGTGCCAAAGCCCCCCCCCGACACCTGCCGAACTGAACTGAGCCTGTGCAGCTGTGATGGCTCAGAATTGGAATTTGCGCTCGGTTATTACCGCAGTCCGCACGTGTGTAATTGTACAATTTTACTTTATCTAGCCACCTCTGACAACCCCGAGATTATAGAACTGGCTGTGACAAGTACTGACACTGAACAGACAAAATCCCTGAGCTGTTAGAAGACCAAAAAGCCGTGGCGATTGAACTTCACAGAAAATTATTCTTTTTAAATGTATAAACTCTAAATACACAATATACAGGGCCTTAAAAATGTATTCCTACCTCTTGAAATTTTCCACTTTTTGTTACAACCAAAAAACGTAAATGCGTTTTATTGGGATTTTATGTGATAGACCAACACAAAGTGGCACATAATTGAGAAGTGGAAGGAAAATGATAAATGGTTTTCCATTTTTTTTTAGAGATAAATATCTGAAAAGTGTGTGGGGGCATTTGTATTCAGCCCCCTTTACTCCAATGCCACTAACTAAAATCTAGTGGAACCAATTGCCTTTTACTAATTAGTAAAAGTGTCCACCTGTGTGTAATTTAATCTCAGTATAAATACAGCTGTTCTGAGAAGCCCTCAGAAAAGGTGTTGCTGGGGGGGGTGAGGGGGTGCGGTCCGCACCCGGGTGACAACCTTTCAGAGGTTGACACCCTCCAGAGGGTGACACCAGGCTCAGACAAGTACCGGTACCGCGGCTCCCTCCTTCCCTTCTGGTATCACTTTAGCTGCATGCGATGTGCACTTAGAGTGGGGGAGGAGGGAGTGAGGCAGAGAGACAAGGTGCCCGGGATCCCACCGTCCCGCATGCTACAGTCATCTCTCCCCGCTGGCTGCACTCACTGCAGACTGGACTATAGCCGCCTCCTCCTCCTCCTTACAAGTACACAGACCGGGAGGAGGAGGGACACTGCTCTACAGCATCTGCCCGGGGCTAGGGTACTGTAAGTAACAGGAATATTGCAGGGGAGGGGAACATGGTGATTGGGAGGTGGGCTATTGACAGGTAACATCTATGCTGCTAGGAGTGATTTTAGGGAGGGGGTGGGGGTTAGAGGATATGTGCTAGGGGGCTTTGATTTGGGTTAGAACTTGTGCTAGAAGTAGAAGGAGGGGGCAGATTTAAAGTTTGACCCCCCAGCACAATTCCTCTTCCTTCCCAAAGCACCCCCTAGTACATATCCTCTAATTCCATCCCGGCTCCATCTACCTCCTCCGATACCATCCTGGCTCCATCCACCTCCTCCGATCCCATCCTGGCTCCATCCATCCCCTCCGATCCTATCCTGGCGCCATCCATCCCCTCCGCACATCACCCTGAACACACCATCCCCACCGTGAAACATGGCGGTGGCAGCATCATGTTGTGGGGAAGCTTTTCTTCAGCAGGGACAGGGAAGCTGGTCAGAATTGATGGGAAGATGGATGGAGACAAATACAGGACAATCTTAGAAGAAAACCTGTTATGCCCCGTACACACGATCGGACATTCCGACAACAAAATCCATGTTTTTTTTTCAGACGGATGTTGGCTCAAACTTGTCTTGCATACACACGGTCACACAAATCTTGACGGAAATTCCGAACGTCAAGAACAGGGTGACGTACAACACGTACGACAGCACTAGAAAAGGGCAGTTCAATACCAAGTGCGCCACCCTTCTGCTAATCCCGTGTTAGTAGAAGTTTGGTGAGAGACGATTCGCGCTTTTCAGCCTCCTGCTTTTCCAATCGTTACTGCTCTTCAGTTTGTGCTTGTGGGTTTGTATCTGTTTGTCAGTGCTTGCCCCCCAAAGCGCACGCGAGGTCCATTTAAAATATATGGAGTACTTTGCGGGTAGGGGGGCCATTGATATGCCAGAAAATGTTTAATAAACCTTTTAAAAATAAATTTTTTTTTATTTAAACTGAAATAATATTTCCTTTGATTTACTGCTTGTGCTTCTTTTAGCTGTCTCCTAGGTTGTCCAATGGGCTTTTTTTTTGTACATTTTCTTAAATAGTGCAAACGTAATTTATTTGATACATGAGGTGACAATCTCTTCTTCAGCGAACTATTATTATGTTTTGGGCCTGCTACACACACACCTTGTTTTTGTTGTTAATGTATGTACTGTAATGCATTACTGTTAAAAATATACATCATTTTCAGCACCATGAATGCATTTTGCAGAGTCACGAAAATGGCGTGATTGTGGCAAATTATAAAGCACTGTGGGGGTTATTTACTGAAGGAAAATACACTTTGCACTCCAAGTGCACTGCAAAAGTGCACATGAAACTGCACTTGAAATTGCACTGAAAGTGCACTTGTAGTGCAAAGTGGATTTGCCTTTACTAAATAACCCCCATTTCAGTGTAAACACCAACTTAGTCCAAAAAAATGATATTGAGCCTTGAAAGAAGAAGCCACACATTGTTGAGTAGAAAACTTTTTACAAACCAACATATTTTAGTAATAACATTTTTCTTTTTGACAGTACAAATAGCCTTTTTTGTGTTAAAACAGGCATGTTTAAAACCATAAAAACAATACACAACTCAGGAACTTACAAAGTTCAACTTTGACAAAGTGAAGGCAATATCAGACATTAGTATGTCCAAACTGTGTTGATCTTGCCTTCATCAGAAGGGGTGATGTCACCCCTGTGAAAGCCAAATTTTGAAGATGCACACAAATTGACAGTCAAAATGGGGATTTCCCTCCTGATCCCGTGCCTAATGTCAACATGTGCTACCTCCCATCATGGGGGAATCAATGGACGTGTTTCGGGGGTGCAACCCCTTCCTCTCATCTACAGTACTTTAGTTGCGAGGAAGGGGTTGCACCCCCAAAACGCGTACCTTGATATCCCGTGATGGCAGATAGCACATGTTGACACGCTATGTGCATCTTCAAAATTTGGCTTTCAAAATTTTTGAGAAAGGTTAGAAAAATAGAAAGAATTTGATAAATGTTGGTGTGTTTTTGATTCTGCCTAAAACATCAATGATGTTTTTGAGTCTTTTTTCAACATCATTGATGTCTTCCTTGATCTTCTTTAAATCCCGATTACACACCATGATCTCCCCGATGAGGACTTGTGCACTTGTGAAATGTGTTTCTTCTTCCAGAACATCCACATCACCTAAAAAAAAAAAACACACCATGTATTATAACTATGCAGGCATACATCTATTACCTGAAGCTGTGGTCTCAGACACTCACCTGTTGTGGTCACTATTTCGCCCAATTCATAAACCTCTCCTTCCCCCACATCCTCTGGTTGTTGTTTTTGGATTTCTCCATCTTTAGGAGGTTGGGGGTCCCTGGTGACCTCAGACGTCCCGAGTCTTTTCTCCCCTATGTGAATAAAATAAAGGTATACTTAGCACACAGATATTTGAGGCAAGAAATAGTAATATGAAACATTGCTTGGAAGTGTCGTACAATTGTCTGTTTTGGCAGAGTTCAAAGCTGAAGACATGATTTTTTTCCCTTTACAAAGCTGGAATACTTACTTTTTTTGTTAAAGTATCACATATGTAGAGACCCCTACTATCCACTGGAGCACCTGTGTGGGACACCCTAAAAAGTTTGTTCTGGTGTCTCACACTAGTGCTCCTGCATCCAGATGTGTAAACAGCTGCTGAGTGTCTTCTCCTATACAGTGAATCAAGTTTGCATTTCATTCTAGTTACAAACCCATCTAGACAACAATGTGCTAAACTTCTTTTAAGACAAATAGGCATGACCAAATGTAGTTAACCTGCATCTGCAAAAAACTTTGTATTAGTGGGCGAACGAACAATGTTTACTACGAACGATTACTGTGCCCACGACCCTAAAACTTGCCATTTTAAACTGTACAACAGTAAAGAAAAGCACATGGAGCAGCACAAACGTAAGAAAAAGAATAGGAACACATAACAAAATACTTTTTTGCAGCACTCTCTTGATTCTTCTGTACTGATCCTGCTCCCTCAATTTCAGCTCTGACCATCGTTTCCTCAGTTGATCCTTGGATTGCCGTACCCCAAAATTCTTCGGCAGACTTTTCACAACTTTAGTCATGATCTTGGTCTTTCTCACATTTGGGTTTGGGTACGGTCCATGCTTCCCGTCATAGTCGGCCCTCTTGAAGATGTCCACCGTCTCCACCATCTCTACAAAGGACATATTTGAGGCCATAAATTTCCTCTGGGATTGGGACATTTGTGGCTCCGGGATTTTGTCGTTGCTGCTGCTGCTGTCTGCATGCACTTGTTGTCTCTCCGCCATGTGCTCTCCCACTGCGCCGAAAGACAAGGGGCGGGGAATATACTAGAAAGAACGTCTGGGGCGGGCGTAGTTTCACGCATGTGCAGTGTATATAAAGAGTAACACGTGTGTGTCGTACGTACGTTCTGTGAGCGGAGGAAGGAGTAGCAGAATCGCCGATCGTTCTAACGAAGGTACAATTTTAACTTGGTGCATCAGTGGCCTATACTGCTTCTAGATTGAGGCCTATATTGGGACAAGATTAGGTGAGTTTAGCCTGACATTAGGGTTTGTCTTGTGTTGTGTCTTGCAGAGAAAATGGATCTATTCAATGATGAGGACTTTATCCCCATATTCATTGATATGTACAGGGAGCTGCCCTGTCTGTTGCAGGTAAACCACCCCTTTTATAATAAACCAAAGAGGAAGGCAGCGCTGGATCAGTTGCTGGAATCTGTGAAGCCGGAGATCCCCACGGCAGACATCCCCTATTTGAAGGCCATAATTGGTTGCATGAGGAGCACTTATAATAGGGAACGCAAGAAGGTCCAGGCTTCCCTGTGATCAGGAGCTGCAGCGGATGTCATTTATGTACCCAGGCTGTGGTAATATGACAGACTGCATTTTCTGGCAGGCCAGACTGAAACCCAAGCCAGCACTTTCCAGTCTTCCTTCAACACTTCCTTCCACCCCAGCTGAGGCTTCCGACGTCCAACCTGGGCCTTCCAGCCAAGAAGAAGTGGACTAGCCCAGCTTGAGCCAGGTATAGCATTGTTCAACATATTTCTAGTCAAATAATTAATGATGTTATTATTGATCAGTAATTTCTGATTTTACAAAGTGTTTTACATATCAATAGACAGTAGTAGCCACAAATGATTGGGACAAGAATGAAAAATGCTGGGGTCAGAATGATATTCTTTTCTATTTATTAACATTCAATTTGCAACAGTCATGAAAATTGTGTGTGATTGATGAACCAAAATCTAAATCTTTGTCCCTTTTTCACACACAGTAAAGTCTCAGCCAGGAGGAGGCCGTGGAAAGTGGCAGCTAGGAGGTGGCCAGGCCCAGTAGCCTGCCCGAATCCCAGGTCTCTCCCCTCCGCCTTCCACAAAAAAAGTCCCAGGAAGAGGAGTAAACTGGAGGAGGCAGCTCTTGGCCTATTTCGGAAGGCTACTGCGGCCCTCAGAACCCCCCCCAATAATCAAGAGGATGTCAGCCTGCAAAATGCAGGAAATGGAGAAAGGCCAACGCCTCTTATGTGAGGAAGTTATGTTACAAGCCCTAAATAAGGGGTGGAGGGGCAAACCCACAGGCCAAAGCCACATTTGTGAGTTCAACCATGGTCCTCCTCCTTCACCTCCTGCCACAACTACAACACCAGAGCCACAGCCTGGAAGCAAGCGTGTAAGGAAGACAAGAGAGTGATGGCCTGGGTTTGGTGTGGTCTGACAAAAGACGCAGGCTGTGATATGACCACAACCTGGGGACTGATATGTCATCTGCTGCTGTTCCTGATCTCTTGTAGTCCTGGACCGAATTGTGCTTACTATTATAAGGACTCCTCAGGCCACCAATTTTGACTGTAAAATAACTGATGTGTGCCCTGGGGTACAAAGGCTTCGCAAATTTCACCAGTTTCTCCAGCGTTGCCTTCTTCTTTATTTTGTTATGACCCATAATAAATGGCTATTTATTTTTTACAAATACTTGCCTATGTGTTTAACTTCAAAAAGGATAGTTTGTTTGTGAGTAGGTAGGTACATTTCAAAAATACAATGTCAAATTAACAAGGGACACCAACAACAACCTCCTTGCGGTTAAAAAATACAAGATAATAATGGTGTTGTGGTAACTTGACACAAAACGAAAGAAAAAATTATGGAGATCACTATAAAAAAAAAAAAAATAGGAGATCTGGGTAAAATAAATAAATAAAACACTATAACCAAAAATTCTAAACATTATTATGGAGATCTGATGAAAAAAAAAAAATATTCATGAGATCACGAGAAATAATAAAGAAATCAGGTTGTCAGAACTCTGTGTGAATATGAGCAGCAAAACAACTTCATTCTTCTAGCATTATAAAGAAGAAGAGAATGCACTGCATTAAAAGATTTAAACATTTTCGGCGTGACGAATGTGCCATCTCCATTACGAACGCTAGTTTTACCAGACCGAGCGCTTCCGTCTCGTACTTGATTGAGAGCATGCGTGGAACTTTGTGCATCGGAATCGTGTACACACGATCGGAATTTACAAGAACGGATTTTGTTGTCGGAAAATTTGAGAGCCAGATCTCAAATTTTGTGTGTCGGAAATTCCGATAGAAAATGTCCGATGGAGCCTACACACGGTCGGAATTTCCGACAAAAAGCTCCCATCGAACATTTACTGTCAGAAAACTGTCCGTGTGTACGGGGCATTACAGTAAAGAACAGTCTACATAGTTTAAGGTTAAACTTCTTTTCTTCTAATTTTAATGAGTGGCCACGTGTCTTGTTAAACTCCCTTCTGCGAAAAAGTTTTCTCCCTATTGTGGGGTCACCAGTACTGTATTTGTAAATTGAAATCATATCCCCTCTCAAGCGTCTCTTCTTCAGAGAGAATAAGTTCAGTGCTCGCAACCTTTCCTCATACAGTACCTGACCGCGAGATTGTGTTTCCAGCACGAACCCATCGCGCTGGTTCTCGGCGACAGGGTACTGTGCATGTCGCCCTGGCTCGCTGATCAGGAAAGGAAAACTTTTTTTTCCTTTCTCGATGAGCGACAGGCAGTGCTGACAGCTGTCTGGTATGAATCTTGAGGGGGAACGCCGCAGCAAATTTTAAATGAAAAAAACTGCGTGGGATTCCCCCCCAGGGGCATACCAGGCCCTTAGGTCTGGTACAGATTGTAAGGGGAACCCCCTATGCCGAAAAATCGGCGTGGGGGTCCCCCCAAGTCCATACCAGTCCCTTATCCGAGCACGCAGCCCGGCCGGTCAGGAAAGGGGGTGGGGACGAGCGAGCGCCCCCCCCGAGCCGTACCAGGCCGCATGCCCTCAACATGGGGGTGCGGGCACCTTGTCCCCATGTTGATGAGGACAAGGGCCTCTTCCCGACAACCCTGGCCGTTGGTTGTCGGGGTCTGCGGGTGGAGGGCTTATTGGAATCCGGGAGCCCCCTTTAATAAGGGGGCCCCCAGATCCCGGTCCCCCACCCTATGTGAATGAGTATGGGGTGCATGGTACCCCTACCCATTCACCTAGGGAAAAAAAGTGTCAATAAAAAAAAACACACTACACGGGTTTTAAAAGTAATTTATTAGGCAGCTCCGGGGGTCTTTTTCTGGCTTCGGGGGTCTTCTTCCGACTTCGGGGGTCTTCGTCCGACTTCTGGGGTCTTCTGCCAACTTCGGGGGTCTCTCAGGCCTCTTCTCCCTTTCTCCGGTGTTGTCTCCGCACTCTCTGGTTCTTCTTTTCCTTTCCCGATCAGCGAGCCAGCTCGGCGCTGGCTCCCGCGGTGGGGCTTGCAGGAGTCAAATCTCGCCGATAAATGCGGCAAGATTGACACAATATCGCGGTCACCTACTGTAACTAATATCCTCCAGTCCCTTTATTAGCTTTGTTGCCCTTCTTTATACTCGCTCCATTTCCAGTACATCCTTCCTGAGGACTGGTGCCCAGAACTGGACAGCATACTCCAGGTGCGGCCGGACCAGAGTCTTGTAGAGCAGGAGAATTATCGTTTTATCTCTGGATTTGATCCCCTTTTTAATGCCAATATTCTGTTTGCTTTGTTAGCAACAGATTGGCATTGCATGCCATTGCTGAGCCTATCATTTACTAGGACCCCCAGGTCCTTTTCCATCCTAGATCCCCCCAGAGGTTCTGCCCCCCAGTCTATAGATTGCATTCATATTTTTGCCACCCAAATGCATTATTTTACATTTTTCTACACTGAACCTCATTTGCCATGTAGTTGCCCACCCCATTCATTTGTTCAGATCTTTTTGCAAGGTTTCCACATCCTGCGGAGAAGTTATTGCCCTGCTTAGCTTAGTATCGTCCGCAAATACAGAGATTGAACTGTTTACCCCATCCTCCAGGTCGTTTATGAACAAATTAAAGAGGATTGGTCCCAGCACAGAACCCTGGGGGACCCCACTACCCACCCCTGACCTTCCGAGTACTCCCCATTTATCACCACCCTCTGAACTCGCCCTTGTAGCCAGTCTTCAATCCATGTACTCACCCTTTGGTCCATGCCAACAGACCTTATTTTGTACAGTAAACGTTTATGGGGAACTGTGTCAAATGCTTTTGCAAAATCCAGATACACCACGTCTACGGGCCTTCCTTTATCTAGATGGCAACTCACCTCCTCATAGGTTAAAAAATTGGTTTGACAAGAACGATTCTTCATGAATCCATGCTGATTACTGCTAATGATACCATTCTCATTACTAAAATCTTGTAAATAGTCCCTTATCATCCCCTCCAAGAGTTTACATGCTATTGATGTTAGGCTAACTGGTCTGTAATTCCCAGGGATGTATTTTGGGCCCTTTTTAAATATTGGTGCTACATTGGCTTTTCTCCAATCATCTGGTACCATTCCAGTCAGTAGACTGTCAGTAAAAATTAGGAACAATGGTCTGGCAATTACTTGACTGAGTTCCCTAATGTCATGGTTATGCAGTAATCTCTAATTTCTCTGTCAGCTTACCTTCTCCTCATGTGTTCAGACTAAGAGGCCAGCCATTCTCACCTGACTGGTTTTATAACCTCTTCTCTAAGTATGGCCCCATCCCAGGCCCTATCAGAGAACCCCATATTAACCTGTGCACTGCAATCCAGCAGTGCTGATCAACCATTGTGTGTTAGCTTTCATGTGTACCTGCTGTGTTTCCTACATCTGATTCCAGTTACCGACTTTGGCCTGTTCTCAACTATTCCTGTCTGCTCGTGACCCTGACCTTTGGCGTGTCCCCGGCTATCCCTGTTTGCCTGTGACCCTGAACCTTGGCGTGAACTCTGTTGTCCTTGTCTGCTTGTGGCCCAGACCTTGGCTTATTCCCCTACTATTCCTATCCTCCTGTTGCCTACTGTGGGTGTGAGCTGGGTGACCCTGGGGGTCGCGACCTGGAGCCAGTTGCAGCCCAGTCCATTCTCACCACTAGAGGCTCTGGTGAACACCTGCTGGCTCTTAGACTCCGCGCCCTGGGGAATATTACGCTCTAACCCCAGTGGGATCCGTGTTGGTGTTTCAGCAGCCCTGCCTTCCTTACCACCCTGACTCCCATCCGCAGCAATCAGCTGTAGGGTCCACTACCTTGCGGTGCACTCCTGATCCCAACGGTGTGCATCTGTCACCTAGCCTCAAGGTGACCTGACACCTAGATACCCTCTGGTGCAAGCCATCTGGTCCCGGTGATTTATTAAATGTAAGTTTCTCACGTCTAATTTTAATTCTGTCCTCTGTTAACCATGGAGGTGCTTCCTGTGTTGTGTCATGAGGATAAACACTGCAGTTTTGGTTACTGAAGCCCCCCGATTCCCTCGTGAAGACTGAGGAGAAGAATAAATTCAATGCCTTCGCCATCTCCCCATCCTTTGTAAGCAGATGTCCTTCCTCATTCTTTATGGGGCCAATATGGTCTGTCCTCCCTTTTTTACTGTTTACATACTTAAAAAATTTCTTGGGATTTTTTTTTGCTCTCCTCCGCTATGTGTCTTTCGTGTTCTATCTTAGCCATCCTTATTGCACCCTTACATTTCTTGTTGCATTCTTTATAAAGTCTGAATGCTGATGATGATCCCTTAACCCTGTATTTTTTTAAGGCCTTCTCCTTTGCTTTTAAATGCATTTTTACATTGGAGTTAAGCCATGCAGGACTTTTGTTCACTCTTTTAAATTTATTACCCATCGGGATGCATTGGCTAATGCCCTTATTTAATATGCTCTTAAAGCAAACCCATCTCTCCTCCATGTTCTTTGTTCATAAGATTTTATCCCAGTTTATGCCTTCTAGCAAGGTTTGTAGTTTAGGGAAGTTGGCTCTTTTGAAATTCAGTGTCTTTGTATTCCCTTTATGTTTCCTATTTGTGTGATTTATACTGAAGCCAATTGACCTGTGATCACTGTTACCTAAATTGCCCCGTATTTCAACATCCATGATCAGGTCTGTATTGTTGGTAATCAGTAGATCCAGTAATGTTTTATTTCTAGTTGGTGCGTCTACCATCTGACCCATGAAATTGTCCTGCAAGACATTTAGGAACTGGTGAGCCTTAGATGAATGCGCAGTTCCCTCCGCCCAGTCTATGTCTGGATAGTTAAAATCCCCCATTATGATAACACTTCCCATCCTTGCTGCTAATCCAATTTGTGATAGGAGATCTGTCTCCCCCTCCTCCCTCAGGTTAGTGAGCCTATACCATACTCCCAGTATTATTTCCCCCCTTAGCTTCATCCCTTTGGAGCTCTACCCATAAGGATTCCACCTCCTCCCTAGCTCCCTCAGTGATGTCATCTCTCACATTCACTTGTACATTATTCTTTTAATATAGGCATACCCCTCCCCCTTTTTTACCCTCTCTATCCTTGCGGTAAAGGGAATACCCTTAAATGTTTGCCAGCCAATCATGAGAGCTGTTGAACCAAGTCTCTGAAATTCCCACAAAATCCAAATCCTCCTTGTACAACAGTATCTCTAGTTCACCCATCTTGTCCGCCATGCTCCTGGCTAGGGATGAGCCGAACACCCCCCTGTTCGGTTCGCACCAGAACATGCGAACAGGAAAAAAGTTCGTTCGAACATGCGAACACCGTTAAAGTCTATGGGACACGAACATGAATAATCAAAAGTGCTAATTTTAAAGGCTTATATGAAAGTTATTGTCATAAAAAGTGTTTGGGGACCTGGGTCCTGCCCCAGGGGACATGGATCAATGCAAAAAAAAGTTTTAAAAACGGCCGTTTTTTCAGGAGCAGTGATTTTAATAATGCTTAAAGTCAAACAATAAAAGTGTAATATCCCTTTAAATTTCGTACCTGGGGGGTGTCTATAGTATGCCTGTAAAGGGGCGCATGTTTCCTGTGTTTAGAACAGTCTGACAGCAAAATGACATTTTGAAGGAAAAAACTCATTTAAAACTACTCGCGGCTATTGTATTGCCGACAATACACATAGAAGTTCATTGATAAAAACGGCATGGGAATTCCCCAAAGGAGAACCCCGAACCAAAATAAAAAAAAAAAAATGACGTGGGAGTCCTCCTAAATTCCATACCAGGCCCTTCAGGTCTGGTATGGATATTAAGGGGAACCCCGGCCAAAATTAAAAAAAAAAAATGACGTGGGGTTCCCCCTAAATTCCATACCAGACCCTTCAGGTCTGGTATGGATTTTAAGGGGAACCCCGCGCCAAAAAAAAAAAAAAAAACGGCGTGGGGTCCCCCCAAAAATCCATACCAGACCCTTATCCGAGCACGCAACCTGGCAGGCCGCAGGAAAAGAGGGGGGGACGAGAGTGCGGCCCCCCCTCCCTCCTGAACCGTACCAGGCCACATGCCCTCAACATTGGGAGGGTGCTTTGGGGTAGCCCCCCAAAACACCTTGTCCCCATGTTGATGAGGACAAGGGCCTCATCCCCACAACCCTGGCCGGTGGTTGTGGGGGTCTGCGGGCGGGGGGCTTATCGGAATCTGGAAGCCCCCTTTAACAAGGTGACCCCCAGATCCCGGCCCCCCCCTGTGTGAAATGGTAAGGGGGTACATAAGTACCCCTACCATTTCACGAAGAAAGTGTCAAAAATGTTAAAAATGACAAGAGACAGTTTTTGACAATTCCTTTATTTAAATGCTTCTTCTTTCTTCTATCTTCCTTCATCTTCTGGTTCTTCTGGTTCTTCTGGCTCTTCTGGTTCTTCCTCCGGCGTTCTCGTCCAGCATCTCCTCCGCGGCGTCTTCTGTCTTCTTCTCCTCGGGCCGCTCCGCACCCATGGCATGGGGGGGAGGCTCCCGCTCTTCTCTTCTTCTTTTCTTCTCTTCTTCTCTTCTTCTTTTCTTCTTTTCTTCTCCGGGCCGCTCCGCAATCCATGCTGGCATGGAGGGAGGCTCCCGCTGTGTGACGGCGCTCCTCGTCTGACTGTTCTTAAATAACGGGGGGGGGCGGGGCCACCCGGTGACCCCGCCCCCCTCTGACGCACGGTGACTTGATGGGACTTCCCTGTGGCATTCCCCGTGACGTCACAGGGAAGTCCTGTCAAGTCACCGTGCGTCAGAGGGGGGCGGGGTCACCGGGTGGCCCCGCCCCCCCCCCCCCCGTTATTTAAGAACAGTCAGACGAGGAGCGCCGTCACACAGCGGGAGCCTCCCTCCATGCCAGCATGGATTGCGGAGCGGCCCGGAGAAGAAAAGAAGAAAAGAAGAAGAGAAGAAGAGAAGAAAAGAAGAAGAGAAGAGCGGGAGCCTCCCCCCATGCCATGGGTGCGGAGCGGCCCGAGGAGAAGAAGACAGAAGACGCCGCGGAGGAGATGCTGGACGAGAACGCCGGAGGAAGAACCAGAAGAGCCAGAAGAACCAGAAGAACCAGAAGATGAAGGAAGATAGAAGAAAGAAGAAGCATTTAAATAAAGGAATTGTCAAAAACTGTCTCTTGTCATTTTTAACATTTTTGACACTTTCTTCGTGAAATGGTAGGGGTACTTATGTACCCCCTTACCATTTCACACAGGGGGGGGGCCGGGATCTGGGGGTCACCTTGTTAAAGGGGGCTTCCAGATTCCGATAAGCCCCCCGCCCGCAGACCCCCACAACCACCGGCCAGGGTTGTGGGGATGAGGCCCTTGTCCTCATCAACATGGGGACAAGGTGTTTTGGGGGGCTACCCCAAAGCACCCTCCCAATGTTGAGGGCATGTGGCCTGGTCCCTCCTGAACCGTACCAGGCCACATGCCCTCAACATTGGGAGGGTGCTTTGGGGTAGCCCCCCAAAACACCTTGTCCCCATGTTGATGAGGACAAGGGCCTCATCCCCACAACCCTGGCCGGTGGTTGTGGGGGTCTGCGGGCGGGGGGCTTATCGGAATCTGGAAGCCCCCTTTAACAAGGGGACCCCCAGATCCCGGCCCCCCCCTGTGTGAAATGGTAAGGGGGTACAAAAGTACCCCTACCATTTCACTAAAAAACTGTCAAAAATGTTAAAAATGACAAGAGACAGTTTTTGACAATTCCTTTATTTAAATACTTCTTCTTTCTTCTATCTTCCTTCATCTTCTGGTTCTTCTGGTTCTTCTGGCTCTTCTGGTTCTTCCTCCGGCATTCTCGTCCAGCATCTCCTCCGCGGCGTCTTCTATCTTCTTCTCCTCGGGCCGCTCCGCACCCATGGCATGGGGGGAGGCTCCCGCTCTTCTCTTCTTCTTCATCTTCTTCTCTTCTTCTTTTCTTCTCTTCTTCATTTTCTTCTCCGGGCCGCTCCTCACACATGCTAGCATGGTGGGAGGCTCCCGCTGTGTGACGGCGCTCCTCGTCTGACAGTTCTTAAATAACGGGGGCGGGGCCACCCGGTGACCCCGCCCCCTCTGACGCACGGTGACTTGACGGGACTTCCCTGTGACGTCACGGGGAATGCCACAGGGAAGTCCCGTCATGTCCCGTGCGTCAGAGGGGGGCGGGGTCACCGGGTGGCCCCGCCCCCGTTATTTAAGAACTGTCAGACGAGGAGCGCCGTCACACAGCGGGAGCCTCCCTCCATACCAGCATGGGTGAGGAGCGGCCCGGAGAAGAAAATGAAGAAGAGAAGAAGAGAAGAAGAGAAGAAGATGAAGAAGAAGAGAAGAGCGGGAGCCTCCCCCCATGCCATGGGTGCGGAGCGGCCCGAGGAGAAGAAGATAGAAGACGCCGCGGAGGAGATGCTGGACGAGAACGCCGGAGGAAGAACCAGAAGAACCAGAAGATGAAGGAAGATAGAAGAAAGAAGAAGTATTTAAATAAAGGAATTGTCAAAAACTGTCTCTTGTCATTTTTAACATTTTTGACAGTTTTTTTAGTGAAATGGTAGGGGTACTTTTGTACCCCCTTACCATTTCACACGGGGGGGGGACGGGATCTGGGGGTCCCCTTGTTTAAGGGGGCTTCCAAATTCCGATAAGCCCCCCGCCCGCAGACCCCCACAACCACCGGCCAGGGTTGTGGGGATGAGGCCCTTGTCCTCATCAACATGGGGACAAGGTGTTTTGGGGGGCTACCCCAAAGCACCCTCCCAATGTTGAGGGCATGTGGCCTGGTATGGTTCAGGAGGGGGGCCGCACTCTCGTCCCCCCCTTTTTTCCTGCGACCTGCCAGGTTGCGTGCTCGGATAAGGGTCTGGTATGGATTTTTGGGGGGACCCCACGCCGTTTTTTTTTTTTTTTTTTTGGCGCGGGGTTCCCCTTAAAATCCATACCAGACCTGAAGGGTCTGGTATGGAATTTAGGGGGAACCCCACATCATTTTTTTTTTAAATTTTGGCCGGGGTTCCCCTTAATATCCATACCAGACCTGAAGGGCCTGGTATGGAATTTAGGGGGACTCCCACGTCATTTTTTTTTTAAATTTTGGTTCGGGGTTCCCCTTTGGGGAATTCCCATGCCGTTTTTATCAATGAACTTCTATGTGTATTGTCGGCAATGCAATAGCCGCGGGTAGTTTTAAATGAGTTTTTTCCTTCAAAATGTCATTTTGCTGTCAGACTGTTCTAAACACAGGAAACATGCGCCCCTTTACAGGCATACTATAGACACCCCCCAGGTACGAAATTTAAAGGGATATTACACTTTTATTGTTTGACTTTAAGCATTATTAAAATCACTGCTCCTGAAAAAACGGCCGTTTTTAAAACTTTTTTTGCATTGATCCATGTCCCCTGGGGCAGGACCCGGGTCCCCAAACACTTTTTATGACAATAACTTGCATATTAGCCTTTAAAATTAGCACTTTTGATTATTCATGTTCGCGTCCCATAGACTTTAACGGTGTTCGCGTGTTCGAACGAACTTTTTTCCTGTTCGCATGTTCTGGTGCGAACCGAACAGGGGGGTGTTCGGCTCATCCCTACTCCTGGCATTGGTGAACATGCCACATAGTTTAGACCGGTTGCATATTATCCTCTTATTGGGTGTTCCGAGATTACAACTAGGACTTGCTATTATACTTGTATGAAGGAAAAGTGCCTAGTTGGGTTTAAGAGTAAACAGTGAGGTTCTCTGAATTTCATTTACAAATGTACATGTAAAGATTTAACAGATTGGCCATTCCTGGACGGCACTATCACTTTTTTTTTCTAGCTCTTATACATTACTTCCAGTAACTCAATTAATGTTAATTTGAATGGGATTTGAACCAATGGCCCCAAGGCTGCCCAGATGTCAGATCAAATCCCAATTGCAATATAAATGTATTTGTTTTTTTCTTTTATATACAGTGGGGCCGAAAGTATTCAGACACCCTTAAATTTTTCACTCTTTGTTATATTGCAGCCATTTGCTAAATAAGTTCATTTTTCTCCTCATTAATGTACACACAGCCCCCCATATTGACAGAAAAACACAGAATTGTTGACATTTTTGCAGATTTATTAAGAAAGAAAGACTGAAATATCACATGGTCCTAAGTATTCAGACCCATTGCTGTGACACTAATATATTTAACTCAGGTGCTGTCCATTTCTTCCGATCATCCTTGAGATGGTTCTACACCTTCATTTGAGTCCAGCTGTGTTTGATTATACTGATTGGACTTGACTAGGAAAGCCACACACCTGTCTATATACGACCTTACAGCTCACAGTGCATGTCAGAGCAAATGAGAATCATGAGGTCAAAGGAACTGCCTGAAAAGCTCAGAGACGGAATTGTGGCAAGGCACAGATCTAGCCAAGGTTAAAAAAAAAATTCTGCTGCACTTAAGGTTCCTAAGAGCACAGTGGCCTCCATAATCCTTAAACGGAAGACGTTTGGGACGACCAGAACCCTTCCTAGAGCTGGCCGTCCGGCCAAACTGAGCTATCGGGGGAGAAGAGCCTTGGTGAGAGAGGTAAAGAAGAACCCAAAGATCACTGTGGCTGAGCTCCAGAGATGCAGGCGGGAGATGGGAGAAAGTTATAGAAAGTCAACCATCACTGCAGCCCTCCACCAGTTGGGGCTTTATGGCAGAGTGGCCCAACGGAAGCCTCTCCTCAGTGCAAGACACATGAAAGCCCGCATGGAGTTTGCTAAAAAAACACCTGAAGGACTCCAAGATGGTGAGAAATGAGATTCTTTGGTCTGATGAGACCAAGATAGAACTTTCTGGCCTTAATTCTAAGTGGTATGTGTGGAGAAAACCAGGCACTGCTCATCACCTGTCCAATACAGTCCCAACAGTGAAGCATGGTGGTGGCAGCATCATGCTGTGGGGGTGTTTTTCAGCTGTAGGGACAGGACGACTGGTTGCAATCGAGGGAAAGATGAATGCGGCCAAGTACAGGGATATCCTGGATGAAAACCTTCTCCAGAGTGCTCAGGACCTCAGATTGGGCCAAAGGTTTACCTTCCAACAAGACAATGACCCTAACCACACAGCTAAAATAACGAAGGAGTGGCTTCACAACAACTCCATGACTGTTCATGAATGGCCCAGCCAGAGCCCTGACTTAAACCCAATTGAACATCTCTGGAGAGACCTAAAAATGGCCGTCCACCAACGTTTACCATCCAACCTGACAGAACTGGAGAGGATCTGCAAGGAGGAATGGCAGAGGATCCCCAAATCCAGGTGTGAAAAACTTGTTGTATCTTTCCCAAAAAGACTCATGTCTGTATTAGATCAAAAGGGGCTTCTACTAAATACTGAGCAAAGGGTCTGAATACTTAGGACCATGTGATATTTCAATTTTTCCTTTTTAATAAATCTGCAAAAATGTCAACAATTCTGTGTCAATATGGGGTGCTGTGTGTACAATATGGGGTGTTGTGTGTACAATATGGGGTGCTGTGTGTACAATATGGGGGGCTGTGTGTACAATATGGGGTGCTGTGTGTACAATATGGGGTGCTGTGTGTACAATATGGGGGGCTGTGTGTACAATATGAGGTGCTGTGTGTACAATATGGGGTGCTGTGTGTACAATATGGGGTGCTGTGTGTACAATATGGGGTGCTATGTGTACAATATGGGGGGCTGTGTGTACAATATGGGGTGCTGTGTGTACAATGTGGGGTGCTGTGTGTACAATATGGGGTGCTGTGTGTGCAATATGGGGTGCTGTGTGTACAATATGGGGTGATGTGTGTACATTAATGAGGAAAAAAATGAACTTAAATGATTTTAGCAAATGGCTGCAATATAACAAAGAGTGAAAAATGTAAGGGGGTCTGAATACTTTCCGTCCTCACTGTGTATATATTGAAAATACATATATAAAAAAAACCAAAAAGGGCTAACGTTGCGCTAGAAACCCAATAAATGATTGGTAACTATAAGGGGTTAATCCTTACAGACTAAAAAACATATTAGTGAAACACAGAGTTTTTAACCCAAATTACTAAAGCAGCCAGCATAAGAGAGTCAGACACATACTCCAGATAATAGTAACAGTATTATGCAGCGCTAAGGACAGCCAATAAATGAAAATACAAAAATTATTAATAATTATTAAATCATAATATCATAATTAATACCGTGAAGAATCATTTATAACCACTATTAGATAAATGTATGAAATTAATAGTGTCAAATAAACCAAAAAGAATACATAAAAAGTCCCATCACAAATAGTGCTAATAAAAAAGCCAAAAATAAAGTTCATAAACGTAAAAAGGAAGAAAAACTGATCCAAAATCCGTGATAAAGGAAATCCAATCTCCCAAGCAGTGAATACACCCAAGTGGATATGAGGCTCCTTACCGACTCAAAAGACCAACCAAGGTCTATCCAGGCGTATGGGAGATTACAGGTTTCCCAATAACCTATATCAGCATCTGGGTCTGTGGCTGAGGCTATATGGCTCCGGAAATAAAAACAAGAAAGGCTCCCATAGTGTAATCGTTCCAATCAATAATATTTAATGAGTAAAAAGATGCACTTACAAAAGGTTCCAATAGACAAGTGTCAGAGTAATCTCAGTGCTAAAGCGTCTCCGCAGGCTTCCCGCTGTGCATACACTTCCCATCCAATACAGCAAAGAGGAACAGCGTAGTGACGTCAGCGTCATAGGCCACACCCTACGCGTTTCGTCACGATAGGACGTCGTCTGGGGGTTGGGCCAACCCCCAGACGACGACCTATCGTGACGAAACGCGTAGGGTGTGGCCTATGACGCTGACGTCACTACGCTGTTCCTCTTTGCTGTATTGGATGGGAAGTGTATGCACAGCGGGAAGCCTGCGGAGACGCTTTAGCACTGAGATTACTCTGACACTTGTCTATTGGAACCTTTTGTAAGTGCATCTTTTTACTCATTAAATATTATTGATTGGAACGATTACACTATGGGAGCCTTTCTTGTTTTTATTTCCGGAGCCATATAGCCTCAGCCACAGACCCAGATGCTGATATAGGTTATTGGGAAACCTGTAATCTCCCATACGCCTGGATAGACCTTGGTTGGTCTTTTGAGTCGGTAAGGAGCCTCATATCCACTTGGGTGTATTCACTGCTTGGGAGATTGGATTTCCTTTATCACGGATTTTGGATCAGTTTTTCTTCCTTTTTACGTTTATGAACTTTATTTTTGGCTTTTTTATTAGCACTATTTGTGATGGGACTTTTTATGTATTCTTTTTGGTTTATTTGACACTATTAATTTCATACATTTATCTAATAGTGGTTATAAATGATTCTTCACGGTATTAATTATGATATTATGATTTAATAATTATTAATAATTTTTGTATTTTCATTTATTGGCTGTCCTTAGCGCTGCATAATACTGTTAATATATTGAAAATACGTTCACATATTTTGTTTGCAGACTTTTTTCTGCATTTTTAATGTCAGAAGTTTTTACTGCTTGGTAGATTTATGATACGAATGTTTAAACAGTCATCCATAATCATTGTTGGCCTACTTATGCTTTAAAAAAAAATATATATATATATATATATATTTTTTTCTTCTTCTTTAGTAAGACGAAAGGTTTAAGTTTATGGCAAGTGTCCCTAATAGGAGTGTGAAAATCCGAGTTTCCCTAGCAACGCAAACTGTGCAATAGGCCTTACAGCACCCCCTCCAAGTGTTTACTTTTTTTTTTTTTCCTGTGTGCACACATTGTAAACGCACATGGAGAACTGGATGAGCAGAAGCTGTGAGATTCTAGTTAAGACATAGGAGGAGAGTATAAGCAAAAGGTATTGGCTCAGCCAGGAACAGGAATACATTCCAAAGAGTCCAGCAAGACGTTCAATCACACACATAGGTTGGACTTGATGGACTTGCGTCTTTTTTCGACCTCACCTACTATGTAACTAGGTAATCTGTGAGGTCTATTTTGTTGGCATTGGCGGAACACGGGGCAAACAAAACGTGAAAATTGACAGCCTGAAGGATCAAGGGACAAAAAAAAATATGATTGTTAAAAGAGAGAGGTTAGAGAATAAAATACGATAATGATGTCCTCTACAAGTATCTTGGAAATATGGGTTACAGAACTCATAAACCAAAGTTTACAGTTTGATAGCCTCCTGTGTCCAGTTGCTAAATAAGAATAAGAAAAATGACAATTGTAGAACTTGGCCAGGTCTATGTAGTGCACCCCCCTTAGGAACTGCAGATGAACTGGGATCCCCCCCACCCCCCCCCACCCTGCACAGCCAGGCACACCAGATTTTCACAGGCACTCCAGAGTCAAAGAAAAGTTTTGTTTTAGTTATTTATTGAGAGGTAAAACTTGGATAGGGATGCGAGGTTACGGGATGCCCACTTCACTAAGCCTAGGTTCACATTGGAGCGATTTGTCATGCGATTTGAGAGATCAAGTCGCATGACAAGTCGCAGCCTGTTGGAGGCAATGACACTTTTCCAATCAGTTTTGCGGCGCCGCACCGATTTGAAAAAAGTAGTTCCTTTCACTTCCTCTGCCCCTGATGACGTCACATCTGACGAAACGATCGTCGGGACGCTACGCACACATGTTCTGCGCGATTTGATTTTAAACGGACTTGCATGGATCCATCTTTTTCCTTGCAAGGATTATTGCTGCATTTTTAGATTTGCTCTGAAATTTGTGTATTACAACTCCTCCTTTTTTTAATAAAACCCTTTGGGAAGACTTTCTACACTATTGGAGGCTTTTTTTTTTTTTTGTACCACTGATACTCCACTGGATGTCTATGGATCTTCCTGGAAAGGAACGCCAGAGTTTTCCATCGGTGAATCTTAGATTCCACTCAAAGCGCTGTTTGACCCCCCCCCCTGAGTAAGGGAGGTTGCAGGCTTTCTGGTAAGCCTTTTATCTTAATGAGGTGATGGGAAACACGGTGATGAGCACCTGATCTACATTATCTATGCTGCACTTCTATTCCAGCAATATATGAACATTTTTTCTCATTTGCGCTTTGTATGCGACTTTGGTTCCACCATACATTGTCGCATAGGACTGCACTAAAAACAATTATTTCTTAGTTATCACATTGCACTGCACAGCTGCATTTTATTTGAATTTATGCTATTTATGTTTATGTTGTATTGCACATTTATAATTCTGTGTTGTATATATTTTACATATGTTTTTATGCACAGGGTCAACTTGTGTTTAAACCTAGCGCTGAACTCTATTAGCTGCAGTTCCTTTCACTATTTTTGCCGATTTCAGGTGCAACTTCAATAGACATCTGTGCATTAGTGTTCATGACAGTGGTCATCTCCTGTCCTCAGGGCCCACTAACAGGCCAGGTTTTATGTATTACCTTGGGGGGAGATGCAGACTAGAATACTGCAATCACTGAGCAGCAAATGATATCACCTGGGATGTATTTCAGTTATCTTGCAAACCTGGCCTGTTAGTGGGCCCTGAGGACAGGAGTTCATGAAGCCACACAGATGTCTAATCAAGTAGCACCTGAAGTCGCGCTGACCTTGCTACTTTCTAATCGGGCTACTTCAAGTGAAGTGGGCGCAATTTCAAAGTAGCATCAATGTGAACCAGGGCTCAGCAGAACTTCAGCAACAACTTCAGGGACATCTCCCTATTTACAGTCTATATACAGTGTCCTCACTTTCCTCCTGCACACACTTACAAGTAGAGATGGGCCGAACACCCCCCCCTGTTCGATTCACACCAGAACTCCAGAAAAGATACAAAGTTCTGACCCGAACGGCGAACCCTATTAACTAAAAAAAAATGGCGTTGGGCCCCCCTAAAATCCACACCAGACTCTTATCCGAGCATGCAACCCGGCAGGTCAGGAAAGGTGTGTGGGGTGGGTGAGCATGCCCCCCCGAACCATAGCAGGCCACATACCCTGAACATGGGGGGATGGGTGCTGGTGCTCTGGGGCAGGGGGAGCTCTGCCCCCCCACCCTGAAGCACCTTGTCCCCATGTTGATGGGGACAAGGTCCTCTTCCCTACTCTGGGCGGTGGTTGTGGGGGTCTGCGGGTGGGGGGCTTATCGGAATCTGCCCCCCCATGTGAAAAAGTATGGGGTACATAGTACCCCTACCCATTCGCCATGAAGCTATGCTGTGGTCGCAGTTCACAGCATGGGGTCCGGTGTGTCCCTTTTTACCGATTCAGGTGCGAATCAGGTCTGAATTTTTGCCTGAATTTGCACCTGCATCAGAACTAAAGACACACATCCCCCACCAACCATAACAGGCCACATACCCTAAACATGGGGCTTGGGGGATGGGTATTTTGCCCCCCCAAAGCATCTTGTTCTCATGTTGATGGGGCCAAGGGCCTCATCCCCATAACCCTGGCCGGTGGTTGTGGGGGTCAGCGAGCAGGGGGCTTATCGGCATATGGAAGCCCCCTGTAACAAGGGGGCCAACAGATCCTGCCCCACCCTATGTGAATAAGTAGGGGTACATTTACTCCCACTGACACCAATGATGGGGCACTATTACTCCCACTGACACCAATGATGGGGCACTATTACTCCCACTGACACCAATGGTGAGGCACTGTTTACTCCCACTGACATCAATGATGGGACACTATTCCTCCCACTGACACTAATGATGGGACACTATTCCTCCCACTGACACTAATGATGGAGCACTATTCCTCCCACTGATACCAATGATGGGACACTATTCCTCCCACTGACACTAATGATGGGACACTATTCCTCCCACTGATACCAATGATGGGACACTATTCCTCCCACTGATACCAATGATGGGACACTATTCCTCCCACTGATACCAATGATGGGATACTATTCCTCCCACTGATACCAATGATGGGACACTATTCCTCCCACTGATACCAATGATGGGACACTATTCCTCCCACTGACACCAATGATGGGACACTATTCCTCCCACTGACACCAGGACATTTTCTGTTTCCACTGGCCTCAGTCCAACCCCCTAAAGTTATAATGACAGCAAACTGGCCCTTTATTTAGCAAGTTTGAAGACCCCTGGTGTGGACAGTTTATAAGAAGTGGAACACTGACACCAGACAGGGGAATTGTGGATAAAAGGAGTATATTAGGACTGTTGAACACTTGCTGTTTTTTTTTTTAAACTTAACAAAAAGATTTGTATTTTTATAATGGTCAAAAGTTAAATTTCAAAGTGCATCCACGGCCATCATTTTTTATTTAATCATTTGTCTTACGGGGTCATTTTACATTTTCTTACACACATTTAAATCTGCAGTTTTTTTTTTTGTTAACATTAGAGTTGGGCTAACATTGCAAAAGTCTGAACCCGAACTGCGAACCCTATTAAAGTCTATGGGACCCGAATTTGAAAAAACAATGCAAAAAATGTTTTATAAAAAGATTGTTTTTAAAGGAGCAGTGATTTTAATGATGGTTAAAGTGAAACAATAACAATGATTAAATATTGTATTTTTGCACGCAGCCTGTAGTGGGTGGCAACTGCTGCGTCCCTCCCACAGCTCTGCTCTCTCTCCTTGTGCAGGGTGACTGCTCTTGTCTCCACCCCCCTCCTGTACTTTTCTGCATGTAGTGGGTGGAGCCTGCTGGGTCCCTCCCATAGCTCTTTTTTCTCTTCTTGTGCATGGTGACTGGTCTGGTCTCCGCCCCCTCCTATGTTTATTTGCCTATAGTGGGTGGAGCCTGCTGGGCCCCTCCCACAGCTCTTTTTTCTCTCCTTGTGCAGTGTGACTGGTCTTGTCTCTGCCCCTTTCTGTAGTTTTCTACAGGCAGCCTGTAGGGTGTGGAGCCTGCTGGGCCCTACCCACAGCTCTGCTCTCTCCTTGTGCAGGGTGACTGGTCTTGTCTCCGCCCCTTTCTGTAGTTTTCTGGATGCAGCCTGTAGGGGGTGGAGCCTGATGGGCCCCTCCCACAGCTCTGCTTTCTCTCCTTGTGCAGGGTGACTGGTCTGGTCTCCGCCCCTCCTATGTTTTTTTTTGCATGCAGCCTGTAGTGGGTGGAGCCTGCTGGCCCCTCCCACAGCTCTTTTTTTCTCTCCTTGCGCAGTATAACTGGTCTTGTCTCCGCCCCTCCTATAGTTTTTTGCACATAGCCTGTAGAGGGTGGAGCCTGCTGGTCCCTCCCACAGATCTGCTCCCTCCCTGTGCAGGGTGTTTAGTCTTGTCTCTGCCCCCTCCTGTTATTTTTCTGCAGGCACTCTATAATGGGTGGAGCCTGCTGGGCCCCTCCCATAGCTCTGCTCTCTCTCCTTGTGCGGGGTGACTGGTCTTGTCTCTGCCCCCTCCTGTAGTTCTCTGCATGCAGCCTGTAGGGGGTGGAGCCTGATGGGAACTCCTACAGCTCTGCTTTCTCTCCTTGTGCAGGGTGACTGGTATTGTCTCCACCCCTCCTGTAGTTTTCTGCATGCAGCCTGTAGGGGGTGGAGCCTGATGGGCCCCTCCCACAGCTCTGCTTTCTCTCCCTGTGCAGGGTGACTGGTCCTGTCTCTGCCCCCTCCTATAGTTTTCTACATGAAGCCTGTAGGGGGTGGAGCCTGATGGGTCCCTCCCACAGCTCTGCTCTCTCTCCTTGTGCAGGGTGACTGGTCTTATCTCTGCCCCTCCTATAGTTATTTGCACACAGCCTGTAGGGGGTGGAGCCTGCTGCCCCCTCCCACAGATCTCCCTCCCTGTGCAGAGTGTCTAGTCTTGTCTCCGCCCCTCCTGTTATTTTTCTGCAGGCATTCTATAATGGGTGGAGCCTGCTGGGTCCCTCCCACAGCTCTGCTCTCTCTCCTTGTGCAGGGTGACTGGTCATGTCTCCGCCCCCTCCTGTATTTTTTTTTGCATGCAGCCTGTAGTGGGTGGAGCCTGCTGGGCCCTCCCACAGCTCTGCTCTCTGCACATGATGTCACTGCTATTTGTACAAGGTGATATCTGGGCATTCTGTGCACACAGAGTGATTTTATATCCTTTTTTTTTTTTTAAACTGAAATTAAACAATTTTTGTGTTCCGCTTTAAGATCATTGTCCTGAGAACTGCCTTTGGTTTACCAAATGAATAAAATAAATGAAAAAAAGGAACAGTAGAATTCTAACAATGATCAGCAGGCGGGTACATTGTGTTCTTCTCAGCTAATTGTAACTCTAATAAAAGGAATAAAGACATTGATCAGTTTCCCGATGTTTATACAATAGAACTAGATAATGACGGTAGATCATGCGGCTGTAATTAAAGAGAGGGAATTACATTTGGCTCGGTGAAACACAGGTGGTCCCGGCGTGGATATAACTAAAACGTGATACTGACAGGTGACGATTAATAATGGACGTCACATAGGCAATGACAAAGTACAGCAATCAGGATATGTGACATACCGGGAGATTTCCTCCACATCAACACGGCGCTGAACTCGTTCCGGTTTATGGGTGTGTAAAATATATATATATATACACATACACACACATACATATATATATACTTTCCGTCCCCACTGTATATATGTGTATATGTGTATATATATATATATATATATATATATATATATGTATATATATATATAAATATATAATATTTGGAACTGAAAGCGTTTCTGCCAATCAGATCCCTTCTTAAAAAAAAAAAATGTGTCTGTGTGTGTGTATTTTATATATATCAGCCAATCACATGGCAGCAACTCAATGCATTTTAGGCATCTAGACGCGGTGAAGACGACTTTCTGAAGTTCAAACCGAGCATCAGAATGGGGAAGAAAGGGGATCTCGGTGACTTTGAACGTGGCATGGTTGTTGGTGGCAGACTGGGTCTGGGTGTGAGTATTTCTGGG
The DNA here is from genome assembly GCF_042186555.1 of Aquarana catesbeiana. NCBI lineage: Eukaryota > Metazoa > Chordata > Amphibia > Anura > Ranidae > Aquarana > Aquarana catesbeiana. The sequence goes on from NC_133332.1 coordinate 7,888,366, forward strand.
ATTTTCACACACAACCATCTCTCGGGGTTTACAGAGAATGGTGGGAAAAAGAGAAAATATCCAGTGAGCGGCAGTTGTGTGGAGGAAAATGCCTTGATGATGTCAGAGGAGAATGGGCAGGCTGGTTCCAGATGATAGAAAAGCAACAGTAACTCACATAACCTCTCGTTACACCCAAAGTATGTAGAATACCATCTCTGAACACACAACACATCCAACCTTGAATCAGATGGGCTACAGCAGCAGAAGACCACACCGGGTGCCACTCCTGTCAGCTAAGAACAGGAAACTGAGGCCACAATTGGCACAGGATCACCAAAATTGGACAATAGAAGATTGGAAAAACGTTGTCTGGTCTGATGAGTCTGGATTTCAGCTGCGACATTCAGATGGTGGGGTCAGAATTTGGCGCATGGATCCATCCTGCCTTGTATCACCGGTTCAGGCTGGTGGTGGGGGTGTAATGGTGTGGGGGATGGGATATCACCGGTTCAGGCTGGTGGTGGAGGTGTAATGGTGTGGGGGATGGGGTATCACCGGTTCAGGCTGGTGGTGGGGGTGTAATGGTGTGGGGGATGGGGTATCACCGGTTCAGGCTGGTGGTGGGGTGTAATGGTGTGGGGGATGGGGTATCACCGGTTCAGGCTGGGGGTGGGGGTGTAATGGTGTGGGGGATGGGGTATCACCGGTTCAGGCTGGTGGTGGGGGTGTAATGGTGTGGGGGATGGGGTATCACCGGTTCAGGCTGGTGGTGGGGTGTAATGGTGTGGGGGATGGGGTATCACCGGTTCAGGCTGGGGGTGGGGGTGTAATGGTGTGGGGGATGGGATATCACCGGTTCAGGCTGGGGGTGGGGGTGTAATGGTGTGGGGGATGGGATATCACTGGTTCAGGCTGGTGGTGGGGGTGTAATGGTGTGGGGGATGGGATATCACCGGTTCAGGCTGGTGGTGGCGGTGTAATGGTGCGGGGGATGGGGTATCACCGGTTCAGGCTGGTGGTGGGGGTGTAATGGTGTGGGGGATGGGGTATCACCGGTTCAGGCTGGTGGTGGGGGTGTAATGGTGTGGGGGATGGGGTATCACCGGTTCAGGCTGGTGGTGGGGGTGGAATGGTGTGGGGGATGGGGTATCACCGGTTTAGGCTGGTGGTGTAATGGTGTGGGGGATGGGATATCACCGGTTTAGGCTGGTGGTGGGGGGTGTAATGGTGTGGGGGATGGGGTATCACCGGTTCAGGCTGGTGGTGGGGGTGTAATGGTGTGGGGGATGGGGTATCACCGGTTCAGGCTGGTGGTGGGGGTGTAATGGTGTGGGGGGGATATTTTCTTGCCACACTTTGGGCCTCCTTAGTACCAGTTGAGCATGGTTTAATCACCACGGCCTACCTGAGTATTGTTGCTGACCATGTCCATCCCTTTATGACTACAGTGTCCCCATCTTCTGATGGCTCCTTCCAGCAGGATAATGCACCATGTCACAAAGCTCCAATCATCTCACCACTGGACAATGAGGTCCCTGTCCTCCAATGGCCTCCACACTCACCACATCTCAATCCAATGGAGCACCTTTTGGGATGTGGTGAGTGTGGTGGAACATGGATGTGCAGCTGACAAATCTGCAGCAACTGTGTGATGTTATCATGTCACTATGGGCCAAAATCTCTGAGGAACGTTTCCAAGACCTTGTTGTATCTATTCCACCAAGAATGAAGTCCAAAGGGGGTCCAATCCGCTACTAGCAAGGTGGACCTAATAAAGTGGGTGGTGAGTGTGCATATATATATATATATATATATATATATATATATATATATATATATATATATATATATATATATATATATCAGCTGTCATAATACAGTGCCGCCGTGTCTTCTCGTGAGATTTGGCCTACCAAGCATTTCCAGGGATTTTCCCAGGATGATGTCATCCCCCACACTACAGAAAATAGTGAAGCATGAGTATACTATTTAACTGTTTTTCCTCCCACTGGTTCTCTGGTTCTTTTTTTTTTTTTTTTTTGGAACTTTGAAAGGAAGGAAGAAATTGTTTAATTAGTAGACGTTGTCTGAGCTGCAAGGTTCACTTTGATACATCACTATGTTGGTCCTCATCAATGCAAGACTTGACTTCCCTCAAATGATAATTGCAAAAGTATTCAAGTTTTAAGTCTAGTGGAATGTATTATTTATGGATATATATATATATATATATATATATATATATATATATATATATATATATATATATATTTATTTATATATATACATGTATGTATGTGTATTTATTATTTTGCAAGATTCAAAAACTTTTCTTGAAAGGCTTGAATATGTTTGAACCACTGAGAGCATTAAAAACAGAAGGAACGAAGACTGCCAGATCAAAGTGGAAGGTTTTTCTGTTGCCTTCCATCTGCAGCAGCAAGGAACAAGAGAAAGTAATGCGCGGGCTAAGAAGAGGCAGCGGGAAGCAGCTACAAAGAAAACAAAGTGACTGAACATGAAACTGGAGCGAACGCCTAAAAAAAAAAAAAAAAAAACCCGGACCTTATCTGGAACCAAAACTCGGCAATCAGAACACGAGATAGCAAGGCTGCCGGGATGAATGCGTCGCCAGAGAGGATGGGGCGATCGGAGCAGCAATTTAGGAGCTCCGAGATGCTGCGTCATTCAAATGAAAAATGTTGTGCGCTTCTCTAAATGCTAAACCTGAATTGTTGATATCAAAGTGTCTTAATTTTTTTTTTCCTTGGATTTATTATATGAGAAGGGGGTCTCCAAACTTTTGTAACAGAGAGTCAGTTTACTGCCCTTCAAACCTTGGGAGAAGCCGGAATGTGGCCAACGAGAGTAGAAAATGCCCCAGGATCAGTGGGAATAAACATGCCATAGGCTTGGTGGTCAGTGGGAGTAAAAAGAATGACATCATTGGTGTCAGTGGGAGGAATAGTGCCCCATCATTGGTGTCAGTGGGAGGAATAGTGCCCCGTCATTGGTATCAGTGGGAGGAATAGTGTCCCATCATTGGTGTCAGTGGGAGGAATAGTGCCCCATCATTGGTGTCAGTGGGAGGAATAGTGCCCCATCATTGGTGCCAGTGGGAGGAATAGTGTCCCATCATTGGTGCCAGTGGGAGGAATGGTGCCCCATCATTGGTGACAGTGGGAGGAATGGTGCCCCATCATTGGTGTCAGTGTGAGTAATAGTGTCCCATCATTGGTGCCAGTGGGAGGAATAGAGTCCCATCATTGGTATCAGTGGGAGGAATAGTGCCCCATCATTGGTATCAGTGGGAGGAATAGTGCCCCATCATTGGTGCCAGTGGGAGGAATAGTGTCCCATCATTGGTATCAGTAGGAGGAATAGTGCCCCATCATTGGTGCCAGTGGGAGGAATAGTGTCCCATCATTGGTATCGGTGGGAGGAATAGTACCCCATCATTGGTATCAGTGGGAGGAATAGCGCATCATCATTGGTGCCAGTGGGAGTAATAGTGCCCCATAACTGGTGCCAGTGGGAGGAATAGTGTCCTATCATTGGTATCAGTGTGAGTAATAGTGCGCCCTCATTGGTGCCAGTGGGAGGAATAGTGCCCCCTCATTGGTGCCAGTGGGAGAAATAGTGGCCCGATCATTGGTGCCAGTGGGAGGAATAGTGTCCCATCATTGGTGCCAGTGGGAGGAATAGTGTCCCGAGGGCCGGATAAAGGCAAGCAAAGGGTGTCTTCATATGAGAAAACATGCTGCTAATATTTAAAGCAGGGGTCTCCAAACTTTTGTGTGACGGGAGTCACTGTTGGGTGCAGGGTGACCAAGAAAAGAATACACCCTGAGAATATGATTGGATTACTTCCAATGGGACAGTAATATTCATTAACAAATATCTCTCAAGAAATAATGTAAGATGCTATTGCTCAAAGATGTTGCTTTTGTCTGGATAAGTAAATTGTGTTAATCTTATCTGAGGCAGTTTTCCCTTCACCTATTATTAAGTGTGCTAATGAACTCACCTGTTGTCTGCTAGAGGAGGTATTGACTCTCAGAATAATGTGTATTGGGGGCTCGTTATGTAACCATTGTGTGATGTTGTGGGTGAATCCGGGTCATTGTTCATGTGGCGCCTGCAGTATTCTCAAGTGTATAAAAAGAGCCCGCATTCGTTTCAATAAAGAGTCTGATTCCTGTTTGACCCTCCGTACAGAGCCTCGTCTCGTACTTGGGGGGGGGGGGAGAATTATTGGTATGGGTTTCTTGTTCGGCTGGCTGGAGTGTTTGATAGCTGCCTTTGTGTTCAGAAATGGAATGTCCTAAACGGCTTTATCCCCTTTCATACTCGGGGTGTCGTTACATTTTGAAACAAAGGGCCAGTTTACTGCCCTTCAAACTTTAGGGGGCTAACATGAGTAGACATTGTATTGATGTCACTCACTCAGGATTTGTTTCTAATTTGATAATCTCAACCAACACTTAGTATCTTTTTTACTTTTTTAGTTGTTTTTTTCCTTTTTTTTCCTTTTTTTGGTTCGCAGCTTTTACACTCTGGCAATCTAAGGCGATAGCGTGGGATAACGCATATATTTATCTACTGTAATTTTTTTAGCCCACAAACATTTGTAAAATATATTATGTGGGCCTTATCCTGAAAAGTTTGGAGACCCCTGGTTAGGGATGAGCTTCGTGTTCGAGTCGAACCCATGTTCGACTCGAACATCGGCTGTTCGATCGTTCGCCGAATTACGAACGATATGGGCCGTTCGCGCCAAATTCGTGTGGCGCGTCACGGCCCATAATTCACTGCGGCATTGCAGTGCATTGCTTGCTGATGATTGGCCAAGCATGCACTATGACCCGCATGCTTGGCCAATCACAGCGCCGCCTTAACAGAGAGCCATAATTGGCCAAAGCCAAGGAGGCTTTGGCCAATTATGGCTCAGGGGATTTAGTACATGCCCCACACTATATAAGGCCGCCTGCACGGCGGCCCTGTGCAGTGTGTTCCGGTGTGCTTAGAGAGAGAGAGAGACAGTGTCATTTCATTTGAGTTAGCTAGATTAGGCAGGACAGTCAGTCAGTTAGCTGCACTTAAAGTGTATTGTGTATATATATGCATCCCAGGTGTTGCATATATATATATATACACTGTATTCAGTTTAGCTAGATCCGTTCCTGTTATCTTCTAGACTATTTACATTTAGTGCAGTGCGTCCTGCTCACAGTGTTCAGCTAGATCCGTTCCTGTTATCTTCTTACTGACAGGCAGGCTTGTCTTGTTACAGTATTTTAAAGAAAATTACTGGTGTTCTTTTGATCCTATTAGTACCACAGTCAGGCAGCTAGACTATTTACAGTTAGTGCAGTGCGTCCTGCTCACAGTGTTCTGCTAAACCTACAAGTAAGTGGGGTGCGTCCTGCTCACAGTGTTCAGCTAAACCTACAAGTTAGTGGGGTGCGTCCTGCTCACAGTGTTCAGCTAAACCTACAAGTTAGTGGGGTGCGTCCACCTCACAGTGTTCAGCTAAACCTACAAGCTAGTGGGGTGCGTCCTGCTCACAGTGTTCAGCTAGATCCGTTCCTGTTATCTTCTTACTGACAGACAGGCTTGTCTTGTTACAGTAAATACAGCTACCTGAAGAAAATTGCTGGTGTTCTTTTGATCCTATTAGTACCACAGTCAGGCAGCTAGACTATTTACAGTTAGTGCAGAGCGTCCTGTTCACAGTGTTCTGCTAAACCTACAAGTTAGTGGGGTGCGTCCACCTCACAGTGTTCAGCTAAACCTACAAGCTAGTGGGGTGCGTCCTGCTCACAGTGTTCAGCTAGATCCGTTCCTGTTATCTTCTTACTGACAGGCAGGCTTGTCTTGTTACAGTATTTTAAAGAAAATTGCTGGTGTTCTTTTGATCCTATTAGTACCACAGTCAGGCAGCTAGACTATTTACAGTTAGTGCAGTGCGTCCTGCTCACAGTGTTCTGCTAAACCTACAAGTAAGTGGGGTGCGTCCTGCTCACAGTGTTCAGCTAAACCTACAAGTTAGTGGGGTGCGTCCTGCTCACAGTGTTCAGCTAAACCTACAAGTTAGTGGGGTGCGTCCACCTCACAGTGTTCAGCTAAACCTACAAGCTAGTGGGGTGCGTCCTGCTCACAGTGTTCAGCTAGATCCGTTCCTGTTATCTTCTTACTGACAGACAGGCTTGTCTTGTTACAGTAAATACAGCTACCTGAAGAAAATTGCTGGTGTTCTTTTGATCCTATTAGTACCACAGTCAGGCAGCTAGACTATTTACAGTTAGTGCAGAGCGTCCTGTTCACAGTGTTCTGCTAAACCTACAAGTTAGTGGGGTGCGTCCACCTCACAGTGTTCAGCTAAACCTACAAGCTAGTGGGGTGCGTCCTGCTCACAGTGTTCAGCTAGATCCGTTCCTGTTATCTTCTTACTGACAGGCAGGCTTGTCTTGTTACAGTATTTTAAAGAAAATTGCTGGTGTTCTTTTGATCCTATTAGTACCACAGTCAGGCAGCTAGACTATTTACAGTTAGTGCAGTGCGTCCTGCTCACAGTGTTCTGCTAAACCTACAAGTTAGTGGGGTGCGCCCTGCTCACAGTGTTCAGCTAAACCTACAAGTTAGTGGGGTGCGTCCACCTCACAGTGTTCAGCTAAAGCTACCTGTAGAAGGTTGGTGGTGTTCTCATACTACAGGCAGGCAGTTGATTTTGCTAGCTGCAGTATCAGTGTATATATATATATATATATATATATATATATATATATATATATATATATCCCAGCTTAGTGCAGCTACAGGCCATTAGTATGTCTGGAAGGCCAAGAAGGAGAGGCAGACAGTCACAAGCCAATAAGAGAGGGCAAGCAGGCTCTGTGTCTAGTGCTGGTCGTGGAGACGGTGCATCCTCATCAGCACGTGGCCATGGGACACGCTTGGCCTTTTTTTCGGCAGCTGGCCATGTTGAGCCGCAACATGCGGAAGACTTGGTCGAGTGGATGACCAAGCCATCCTCATCCTCCTCATCCTCTCTCACCCATGCCCAGGGTACTTTGTCTGGCAAAGCAGCGGCCTCTTCCCTTGGCTCAATGTCATCAGTGACTCCTTCCCTAGCCACACCATGTCCTCCTGAGGAGTCCCTCGAACTGTTTGACCACAGTGTTGGGTACATGCTCCAGGAGGATGCCCAGCGTTTGGAAGGCTCTGATGATGATACTGAGCTCGATGAAGGCAGTAACACGAGCACAGACAGAGGGGGTGCCCAAGAAGGACAGCAATCTGGCAGTCATGCTCCCCCTGCTGCAGCATACTGCCAGGTTTGCTCCAGTGATGAGGAGGGAGGGGATGATGAGGTCACTGACTCAACGTGGGTGCCTGATAGGAGAGAGGAGGAGGAGGAGGAGGCGGCACATCACCAACGAGGCAGGATGCCCTCCAGGGGCCAGCCTAAGGGCAACACATTGACTGCATCACACCCCAAAGCTCCACATGTGCAGGGCGCTGCAGTCTCTGCGCGTTATTCAAAAAGTTCTTTGGTGTGGGCCTTTTTTGAGACGAGTGCATCAGATCGCACCGCTGCTATTTGCAACATATGTCTCAAGCGTATCTCGCGTGGCCAAAACATCTCCCGCTTGGGTACCACATGCTTGACCAGACATATGTTGACCTGCCATGCAGTTCGTTGGCAAGCGTATCTAAAAGACCCACACCAAAGAACAAAGAGGACCTCTGCTTGCTCCTCATCAGCTGAGATTTCCAACCCCACTAGACCTTCAGTCCTCTCTGAGACCTGCACTGAGAGGAATGAAGGTGTAGAATTAGGTGTGTCACAGCCACGTACTTGTGGGCAATCTGATTTTGGTACACCGACATCAGATTGTACCAGGCAAATTTCCCTGCCCCAGCTGCTGCACCGCCGAAAGAAGTTTGCTCCCAGCCATCCACATGCCCAACGGTTGAATGCTAGCTTGGCAAAATTGCTAGCACTTCAACTGCTGCCTTTTCAGTTGGTAGACTCTGCCCCCTTCCGTGAGTTTGTGGAATGTGCGGTTCCTCAGTGGCAGGTACCCAAACGCCACTTTTTCTCACGGAAGGCAATTCCGGCTCTCTACCAGCATGTGGAAGGCAATGTCCATGCCTCGCTGGACAGGGCGGTCAGCGGTAAGGTGCATATTACCGCTGACTCATGGTCCAGCAGGCATGGACAGGGACGTTACCTAAGTTTCACGGCGCATTGGGTGACTCTGCTGGCAGCTGGGAAGGATGCAGGACAAGGTGCAGTAGTGTAGGAGGTTGTTCCGCCACCACGCCTCCAAAATGCTAATGATTGTGACACACCTCTCTCCTCCACCCCCTCCTCTTCTTCTTCCTCCATGGCCTCTTCCTCGGAACCAGCGGTGCTCCGTAGTCGTTCAAGGGGCTACGCAAGTACGCAGGCCAAAAGATTCCATGCGGTGCTTGAGCTGGTGTGCTTGGGGGACAGGAGCCACACTGGGGCAGAGGTTTTGTCAGCTCTGCAGGGGCAGGTTCAGAGGTGGTTGACGCCACGCCAACTTAAGGCAGGAATGGTGGTTTGCGACAATGGCACCAACCTCCTCTCTGCCCTCCGACAGGGACAAATGACCCATGTGCCCTGTTTGGCTCACGTCCTTAACTTGGTGGTGCAGCGGTTCTTGGGCAGGTACCCGGGCTTACAGGATGTCCTGAGGCAGGCCAGGAAAGTCTGTGTGCATTTCCGCCGGTCATATAATGCCAGTGCTCGGCTGACGGACCTCCAAAAGGAGTTTAACCTGCCCAAGAACCGCCTAATCTGTGACATGCCCACCAGGTGGAACTCAACGTTGGCCATGCTGCAGCGGCTGCACACGCAGCAGAGGGCCATCAATGAGTACCTGTGCGACTATGGCACC